>NC_067495.1:138485095-138657595 GCF_947179515.1 Apodemus sylvaticus | reverse complement strand
ATTGGTGCTCTCAGGATACACAGGAGCTTGCAGGACAGAGACAAATTTAGTTTTGAAAGAATCAGTAAATCCAGATGCAGCATGGGCAAGAGGCTCAGATTCTGTTTTTTATGGTGGTTAGACATTAGGAGGAATACGGATAGAACGTTGTTCTTAGGATAGTGGCTATCTATCCTCCCTGAGAACACAGACAGAAAGACCTGGGAGTCTTTGTTTGCTAGGACCGAGCCAAGGTCGCGAGCTATCAGGAATATGATAATATACGGATCCTGGTCAAGGATAAGTTGGGAGATGTTTTGTAACTTTGATTGCTAAAATAAATAAATTATCAAGGAATGGTGCAATGGTAGGCACCGTTGAGTAAGCCATATGTAACCAACAGATTATTGGTTACACTGCCATAGATTGGTTAGATTGCTATAGGGGGCATAGTATGAGTGCCCACATTCACTGGCATACCATATGACACAAGATATGAGGATCCTAGCAAACTAGTGAGCCTCATATTGGGCCCAGAACAGGGTTGTGGCTGTTTTGCCAATCTTTATGGAAGTCCCCTTGGGTTCTGGGAGCTGGGCACCTCCTCAAGTGACAGTAGGATGGATGGCTACCCCAGAATTCATGTCAATTCCCCATTGGCCAAAGGCTGTAGAAAAAGGCTTACTGCTGCACAGTGCATTAGATTTGCATCCTATGCTGGTACCTGGAATCTTTTTCCTGGATTGATGACTCCACTTCCCTCAACCTCTCTTGGATCCTGGTTCCCACAAGCCTATATGGGTCCTTTACTTAACATCCAATATCTATTTATAACACAGTACACATGATGCTTGTTTAGAGTTGTATTCAATTAAAAATAGTTTCTGGGTTAGAGATGGAGGCATGTGCCCACTTCTCTTAGTACTGGGATCCCATAGAGCTACATAGGCCCTGTACATGATGCCACAGTCTTTGTGAGTTCATGTGTGTGTTGATTATTTTGTGTTTAGAACACCTTGATTCCATAGTTTTCTCCACTCTCTGTGACTTTTAGAAACACAGTCAATAGAGTTCATTCCTTCTCCCATGGACTTAACTTCAGGGCGTCTATCATTTCATTATGTACCTTTTTATGTTCAAATGCTCTGAATCCCCATTTTAGTGCCTGATTCTGTGGTACCTCAAAGACTTAACTACATTTCATGCCCACGTGGTCAAAGCTTCCAAAATGTCCTATATGATGGAGATCTTTCTTTATATTTATGTTTCCCAAACATTTAGCTTTATCCCTTCCCACTGGTCCTCTGAAATATAGATTTTCTTTTAGTTTCACAAGCTAAATATTTCAGTTTCTATGAT
The DNA here is from genome assembly GCF_947179515.1 of Apodemus sylvaticus. NCBI lineage: Eukaryota > Metazoa > Chordata > Mammalia > Rodentia > Muridae > Apodemus > Apodemus sylvaticus. The sequence continues at coordinate 138,656,257 of NC_067495.1, read as the reverse complement.
TGCAAAATAAAATTTAGTAATGGCCATGTTTCCTTAGCATTAAACTTTATGTTTTATTTTAATGGTACAAGATTGTAAAATAATGTTAGAAAATTTGATATGATACACAGTTTGAATTAATAAAATAGTAATTATTAAATTTCTTAATATTTAAAGAACTTTAGTTAATGTGCACCAATTGCACACAACATTATGTTTCAATTGTATGTAACATATGTTAGACCAACTAGCCATTATTATGATCCGCACTTCTTTTCATAGGAGTTGCATGATTTTTCTTGCCTTAGATTCATTTATTTATTTAAATTTTTATTGTTTTTTACATAATGGTCTATATTATTCATGCAACTCTTTAATTTTTGCTCATATATGTATTTATTATCATAAATTTTCTTGCAAGGATAACTTCACTTTAGTGGCAAACAATTCTAATGGCTTCACTTTACTGTACTTAATTGAAATATTTATTTTGATAAGTAATTTCTGTGCACTACAGTTTATCAAAAATGTCTCATTCATTTTCTATATCACTGGCAACCTCATAGGTAACCAATTTTGTATTTTCTTTCATTTTTCTCAATTATGGGGAGGGAACAGATTTGGATTGTTAATTTTTATTGTCAGTTTGAATGTTGTGGAAATCACCTAGGAAACATACCCTTGAATATGTCTATTTGGGTGTTCCTAGAGAGGTTTTATATAGCAGGGAAGACTCATCCTGATTATGGGTGATGCAATTCTATAAGCTGGAGTCATGATCTGAAACAAAAAGCATTATTCAAAATCTAACTGAGCACCAGAACTCCCTTTTGTTTGCTTTCTGATCTGGGAAAAAATTTTTCATTACTGTAATTGCAAGATGTTCATGCTGACACTGCCAGGCCTTTCATTCCTTGATGTTTCTTAACTCAAAACAACAACAACAACAAAAACAACAAAAAACAAAAACAACAGCAACAGCAACAAAGAGAACAAAATCCTTTGCTTCTTTCAATTGGTTCATGCCATGTATTTGGTTGTAGCAATGAGAAAAACAACTAATACAATACATGGAAAAAATTAAAAATAAAATAATTGATATCATTAAATGCTAAGTGCTAAGTATTTTTTAAATTTATCTTGATGAACATTTGGTGGACCATTAAAATTATATATATATATATATATATATATATATATATATAATAAAATTTTATATATGTACATAAGTATATATAGTAGTATTTTCTATATATTCTATACTAGTAAATTTTTCTCCAAATTCCTTAATAGATCACTTGGCTGATGCCATGTGTAATAATATCTCATATTCCTCAATATTTGCTAAATTTGTGATATTTTCTTCAAGACAAAGTGTTAGTGATTTTAAATATGGTTTTAATTTTAAATAATTTTTCTTAATCTTGATTTTGTTAGAATATTCTGAGATACTGCTTTTAGGTGTCATTACACTGCAAATTGCTGTGACTTCTTGGTAGTTGTATGCTGCTTTTGTTACATGACATTCCTCGTCCATAATTATGTTTCCTCTTGTGAGATAAATTATATCTGTGATTTTATTAATATTTTTTTCTGGTATTTTATTTTATTTTATCATTAAATTTAAAAAAATTGTGTTATGTTATATTGTTCTCCATTACTTCCATATGATAATGTCTAACACCTATCAGGATGAAGATATAGACAAGTTCTATCATATTGCTGCTCCTAAACTCCTTTCCCCATTTATTATTGTAATGTTTTCCCAATTTGATGTGATTGACTTTATTTAGGCAGCACAATGCACATTCAAGTCATTGTGTATCAACAGGTTACCTTTTAAATGTCACTGCAGGTTTCAATTGAATGTCAGCACACTGCTTAGGTTGTCTGTTTACCCTTGCAAAGTTATGTGGATTGTTCTATGAAAGACATCCATAGAGTAAAGCACCAATCCTTAATATATTGGGATTCATAAATGGAAACTTCCTTATGTTTATGTTTTTCTTATACAGTACATTATGGCCTCTGTTCTTTCCATCCTTCTCAGATTACCTCCTCATCTCCCATCTCCTCTGGACTCACTGCTGCTGTTTCCATTCAGAAAAGAGTAGAGAACTCAGAGATATCAAATAATCATGTAATGTTTTAGAAGATAATTAGGTCACAAAAATAGAGGGTGCTGAAACAGTGTTGTTATAGGATTGTATTAGATTATTTTCCTTAAACCAAAAATATTGGGTGGGAATGAGAGTAGTTTGAATTACAAAAGTGCATTCTGCTCTTCCAGAGGACCTGAGCTTATGCCACAGAGCACATGGGGAGTGGCCAACAATGACAAAGATATAACAGGAAGTCACTCATAAATAGTTACATCAAATTGGGCAAACTTTCAATAATAAATAGAGGGGAGTTTGGGAGCAGCACTATGATAGAACTTTTCTATATCCTCATCTTGTGTATTCACAAATCGATATAAAATAAAGTGAACCTTAAAATAATTGAGTCCTTTTAGCTATACGAGCTTTATTTCATGTATGGTAATACTGTATTGCCGACTCTACATCTATTGTAGAACTTGGAAAAAATCAAGCTGATACCAGGATGCTCTATTAATTTACCTACAAATTTCATTTTTCTTAATAGATCAGTAATATTATATTGTGTAAGTATACCATGTTTACAATTTACATTCATCAGTTTCTGGACATCTAGACTTTCCATTCTCTGGAAATAAAGTGTTCTAATTATCTTACAGGTATTCTATAATAAATGTCAAATGTAAACAGATACACACACAAACATATCTACTACAGTTTGTGAAATCAAAATACCTAAATAAAAGCTTATAAACCATGAAGATACACATGCTAAAGGGAAAAGGTGAACCAATTAAAACTACCTGAAAAAAACAACAAAGCCCAATACATTTATTATAGTCATTAAAGAAGATTTTTCTATTTCTAGTTGTCTTGTCCAATAAGCTAGAGAAAGGATTAGATATAATACAGATGGGCCTGATAAAATATGAGAGATAAAATTGAACTTAAAATTAATTTAAATTTCTAGAGTTAGAAATTAAAATGTCATGGAAGATATCTACACTGGATAGGTCCAAGAAACAAATTATACACTGTCAAGGAAATGACTGATAAATACAGAAATAAAAACACTATTCCAAATAAACTTCTCAGGGATAATATGACAAAAATGAGCCAAATACTAGTGAATTGCAGAAAAAATTTCAAGCAGCCTAATATGTATGTGATTGGAATACCCACAAGAGATTAAAAGATACTCAGAAATAATGGACAAATTTCCCCTATTTGATAGAAATTATAGATCAAATAAGCACAAGAACTATTGAACACATTAAACGTAAACCACCAATGCTATCTTATGTGAACTCTGGCATGGAATAACTGCCCTGTTTCTGTTACAGGCATTGTCCAGCCTGCAGCAGTGGGGCAACCTGCAGGACATAACTGTGCCCTCATCCTCTGGGCATACAGTATGGCATCCTTGTTTTTGCACACTCATCCCAGGTTCTAGTAGACTGGATGTTAACGTTGACAAAGGGGCAAGACACCTCAGGGCCATTGGCTTCTAACTCCTTGGTTTTCTAAACAAAATTTTTTCAGTCTGTACAGTTGGATTATGAGTCTTGGGCATTGATTACCCAGGATCCACCCTCCTGGGTAGATTTTGGGTATTGTATGGATAAGGGTGTTGGCTGCTTGGCCGTTCTAAAGTAGAGCTGTCTGCTGGGGTAGGAATGTATATTTCCAAATAAACTGAGAAATCTTTTCTTTAGAAAAAGAAATTTTGAAAGAAACATCATAAACAAATTGCTTTAAAATAACAATTAAGATAAAAATTGTAAAACATATGCATGAAGATTATCAAAGATAGATTACGTCTAGAAAACACTGATGCCAACACACTTGTGTACTTAAAAAAAATTAAGAGAAAAAATCATGAAGTGATAGCCATAAACAGAGTACCACTGGTGAAACTTTTGTAAACATAAAGGAAAATTTCCCAAGTGATTCTTTAAGTCAAGGATTACTCTAGTACTAAACCAAATCTCAAAAGAAAACCAAAGATCAACATTTATTATCAACATACATATACAAATATTAATGGAAGTTCAACAAAGCTTATCTAACTAAACATATGGAAATACATTTAAATGTATAAATTATACAGGACCAAGGAGTATATATTTTGTTTCATGTGAATGTGTATGTGTGTACTTATGTCTCAGTAACAAATGCATGTATGTAGAGCCTGGATGTCAACCTCTAAAACCATGCCTAAGGAACCATTAAATTTGGTTTTGAGACAAGGTTTCTCACTAGGATCTGGTGCTCATTAATTCAAGTATGCAATCTACACCTCACCAGCTTTGGAATTACCAGATTCCATGAGTCTTACATTTTTTTTACATTGGTTTTGCAGAGTAAACTTAGTACTTATGTTTGCACAAAGTGTATTTTACTATCTAGCAAGCCCAGTGGAGTGTATTTTAATATGATTAATTTTGCATATCCAAATCAGCCCATAAAATCTTTAAAATTAATAGACTAAATAAAGCAGCTGTAGGAACATTTCAGACCATTCAGAAAAAGCAGTTGAAAAAGCAACCAACTACTTCTCTTAAAAACGATTTCATGAGCAGAATTTTATAGCTCTTTTCAAGGTATTCGCGTAAATACTACAAGTACATTATAATCAGATGTAAAATAACTAATTTTTTCTTTCCAAGATTATGGATAAATCATGGAGATTCATTATAAAAATTTTTAATGATGAGTTAAGGAAAAAAGACATAAATAAAAGAATGTAAATAAGATACCTTATAAATATTTAAGTGTAACCAACAAAACACATAGGCTGTCTATAAGCTGAAATATATAATATGCTAATGAAATATATAAAATAATTATAGGGAATAGGAAGATTTAGCACATTCATACATTCAAGTCTTAATAGTATCAATTCTCCCATTTGTCCTTGAATTCACTTCACATACATTTCCATTGGCATCCTGGGATGATTGTAATATTTATGTCAAACACACATGTAATAAGATGACTAAAATAATTATGATAAACTTGAGTAATGGTTATAACATCAGTATGGTGTTGAGATCTATCCAATGGGTGATTAAACACTGTGTTTGTGAAAGGCTGTAAAGATCAATGTACCAAACATTAACTCCATTCTGTGATCTAAATATGCTGAACTGATTTTTTTTCAATGCCAATGTATTTCCACAAATGAAGGTTAGGATCTTCAACAAATAATGGTGGCATAATTGACAACCCGCTAAAAAAGATGAACCTGTACTTAAATATCATATTTTAAGCAAACAAAACATAAACATCATGAATTTATTCTGTTAAATTAGAAAGTATAAGAAATGTAGGACAAAATATTTGATAATTCATTTTTTCTTTTTCTGTTTAGATTTATTTATTTTTATGTCCCTTGGCATTTTTCCTGCATGTATATCTGTGTGAGAATGGAAGATCCCCTGGAACTGGTGTTATAGTCAGTTGTAATCTGCCATGGGGTGCTGGGAGTTGAACTCCAGGCTGTTAGAAGAGCAGCCTGTATTTTTAAACTTTGAGCATCAGAGCATGGGAACCCTGTGGAAGAGGAGATGGACAAAATGATAGGGGATAGAGGACACCTGGAGGAAAAGACACTGAAGAAACCAAGCAGTGAGCACATGAACTCAAAGACAATGAAGCAACAAGCACATGTGTCTGCATCAGCTCCTCTGCATGTAAATTGTTTCTTTTAACGTGGTATTTTTATGGGACTCCTGAGTAGGAAGAAATGGATCTGTGATTCTTATGCTTGCTTTTGGTTCCCTTTTCTTCCTGTTAGCTTGCCATGCCCAACTCCAGTCCCTGCTTTGTCTTATTGGACTTCATTTTGCATGTTTGGCTGTTATCTATGAGAAGCCTGGATTTTTGTTTGTTTGTTTAAACAAAATATTCAATGAGTTGACACTAAAATTGCCATGCATAAAAGCACATTCTGATTAAATAAATCCCATAGAAATTATTTTTCTTCAATAATTTTTCTGTAAAGACACTGACAAGATAATATGCAAACTAAAGGAAAATGTTTGTGGAACACAGAGCCTGCAAGAAAAGAATCTAGAATGTATAAGAAATGCTATAACTCAACAGTGAAAAATCAATTAAATGAGAAGATGAATCAAAACATAAACATATTCTGCATGGAAGAATACATATATGGCAATGAAGCACTACGAATGTAAAATATTGTTTATCATAGTGGAAGACCAAGTTAAATTTGTAATTGAATATCCCGACACACGTATCAGTAAATTCAACACAAATAGGGGTGTCCTTCCAAAAGCATATTTCAAGTTACAAAATAAAACTTTGTCATGTTTGGTTTCATCTCTGATCTCTTGGAGGCCTGTTCGAACATTCATTGAAGGGAAGCACAGGGGAGTGAATATGAAGTAGAGGGAAGGTTGTGGGGAACTGAAAGGAGTGGAGGGAGGGAAAATGAAACTTGTTATGGTATATTTTATGGGACACCAAACTATTTTCAGTTCAAAAATATAATAAAAAATTAGGTTGTAGGTATCTTTTTAATTTTTTTAATTAAATAAAATAATACCAGAATAAAATATAAATTGGTCACATGACAGGAGGGAAACTTCTTCCAACAATTCTTTCCCCCCTCTTTGTCAATTACAGTTACTACTAAAGATAAATGAACAGTGACATTTTTTTGTAATTTTCATAAATGTTATAGACAGTTGGCAGCAAAGCCATCCTGGTTGGCACCACCCATTTAGGAGCAATGAATTAGTAGACTGGTTTCTATTAAATGGTGATTAATGCAGTCACCATCATGACAAATATGGTAATTCATCCAGTAGTATTAATCATAGTTTCATAAATGAAAAAAGAATTCCATTTGTATCCCAAGTGTCCCTGGTTCTCATCATAACACATTTTTCCCATAGGTGAGTCTTCCAAAATAAAAAAAGTTTATTTGTGTATAAGAATGTTTTATATGGAATATTGATCTTGTCTTGTAAGAGTTGTAGCTTTTCACTAGATAATACATGTTTATGGCCTGGGGTCTTTATATTGTTCAAGATTACTGCATGATGTCTGTCTTTATGTACCTTACTTGAAAGTTAATCAATGATATTTTGGAGGATTGGCAATCACCATTGCCTTTTGAAAAAAAGACTCATTTTTATGAATATTCTAGATTTTTTCACAGAGTAAAAGATTATTTGCATTGCATAATTTCATATGATTTCATATAGTTTTTGTCTTAGTTCTATTGAATGGAATTAGTCATGATATATGATACATAGGTGTAGCCAAATGCAAGAAGATTAATCAGATTATGTGAATAAGAATTATATTTCCTTGTAACTAATCTTAATGACCTTATAATCCTTGTGTGACAGTTCATCAGTATAGCAATCATGTCACTTTTTCTTTTTGTATGCAGTCTTTCAACAGTCTTGGAAGGGTATCTTACCAGCTGATTCACAATAGTGAAAGCACAAACTACTTATAGTCTCTGACTGTGGATCATTCACATAAAAGTGATATAACATATATGGACAATATTTATGGCACTCAAACTTGCAGTTTCACATGAAGGATTTTCTTTTTGCTACACTTTATGGAAAACTATCTTTAGTTTGTTAAAAATGACTAGGAGATTTTCAACTTGATAACTGAAGAAACAATAGATAACTTACTTTTATCTAATGCTACATTAACAAATGTATGATTTGGTAGAATCAGCATCTCTGGACCATTTATGTTGGTGTTACAATGAAAATATCACAGCAAGATATCAAAAAATAAACTGCTATATTGCTTTGGCTGTACAAATTGTTCTGTATCTACACATTCTATAAGGTCATGACACACAGAATCAGGACTGTTTTTCTCTTAAACCTCTATATATCCTGTGGGCATAGTCATTTTGATGTTGGTAGAAAGCCATTCTCTGGTGGCATATTCTGTTTCATACACACACATTCATAGCATGGTTACTTATTTACAATGGCAAAATAAAACTCTTTTCACATACATTTTATATGAAAATGCAATCTTCATTATTTGATATTAGAATGAGTTGTACATAAGCCAATTGTATGGGTTTTATATATTTATACTTTAATACATTGCCGTGTCATTAAATTTGTCATGTGAACTGAGATGTTTCTTGGTTTCTTATGAAGAACATTGCTACTCCATTAAATACCAGTTGTAGAACTTATTGGGTCTCCTGAAGACAGCTGAAATACATGGAGATGGGTTCCTACTTCGCTGAATTTGATATCATTCTCTGTTATAGATACTGTAATAATAATAGTAATAATAATAACAATAATATGGTTTATGTATAACCATTTTCCAATCCTGTTTTAAGGTTTTACATAATAACTAAAATTTCTAGGCAAATATTTTTACTTATAAAACTTAATATGTTGCAATTTGGGGTTATAGATTATGGATAATTATCCATAATCTCTCTCTTTTTTTTTTTACAATGAGAAACTCAATATGTTCATTAAAGGTTTTTCTTTATATGAGCATCTTGTTAAGATTTCATTGAATGAATAATCACAATTTAATAAAAACAACGTTAAGATAGATAATTTCACCAATTACTTGCAAGGTCTTTCTATTGATGTCACAGACTCTGGAAATTGAGGGAACAGGCTGATCTGAGGAGGACAATGGAGATTTTAAGCATCCACATAGAAAGTGTCAAAACATATAAAAGGGCAGCTATGAGAGCAGCATGTGTTTATCCAGATACTGAATTGCATTATTATTAATTCAGTAGTTTCAGGAGCTCTACCTTGCTTCTACTCCAAAGAATTATTTTTTTTACAAAGTTCTGACAGCTACTGGACTTTCATAAGTCACTAGATATACAACATAAATTTTTAGTGTATCAACCCTTGAGTAGTATTCACAAGTTAGTTGATTTACACTTTGAGTTAAAGGGACAATATATAATTCAGTTGAATTAGCCAAATTTGTAATTAAATATGATTGAAAATTAGTAATAAACTTAGTTGCTTTATAAAACTTCCAAATATAAAACCCTCATGACCACCACCAAACCAGATAACTTAGTTGTCCTTGGTATTACTGGGGGACTAGTTTGACAACTCATCACACATTAAAAAAAAATGCAAGTATGCAGGTCTCATAAAAATGCCAGAGTTGCATGTAACCTAATGACTATTATAATGGAAATGTTATATATTACATATTTATACATATACAATGATAACTACAGAAAAACTTTGTGCTCACCATTGAATTTTTAAAACGTTTTCTATCTGACATTGGTGGAATTAAAGTATTGAACCAAGAGATACATCAGGCTGCCTGTATTCACTACACAAGGTTTTAATACAAATATATATTTTGTGACTTTAAAAACATGGCTGATTTTAAAAAAATCACCTTGTTTTTATTCAACTACTTATAGAAATTTTGTTGCAGTTTTAGCAATTATTTTATCATGGTATGTACGTTAAATGGAGTAAGAGAAAGTTTATTCTGGAGCCATTCTGAGTGATCATAGTGCAGGAATGCAGGTTTTGATTAACCAGAATCCATGTTGCAATGCAGAAGCAGTTTCATGAAGCTCCACAGTATTCCAGAACAAAGGAATTCACAAAACAAGATAAGTTAAAAATTCAGGGGGTAGGAGGAGGGGTTGGGGTTTTCAGGGAGGGTGGAAACCTGGAAAGGTTTTAATATTTGAAATATAAATGAAGATTATATTTAAAAAAAAACAGTGGGCAATGCTAAAATTCCAGGGAAAATTCTAATCTGTTTCACAATCCTATGCAAATTTTAAATGTTTAAAAAATAAATAAAATTGCTACTTGTTTTCCTTTAAAAAAATCAATAAGTACAACAGAGTCAGGAGCAGCAAGATGGAGGAAGCTTTTTCTAAAGCCTTAGGATGTTATCTGATAGCATTCCTAATATGGGGGTTGGTGCAAGCCAGCAATCTGCTAAGTTAGTGGATTCTAAAGGTTTCAGTTTAAAGTGATAAGAGGAGGGAAAGGACTGGTTGTTTTGGAGGCCTCACTAAAGATAAGGTAACTATCCTGTAGAGCAGCAACATTCCAACTTCTGCATAACACCTCAGTTCTAATTAGGCACTCAGTCTCTGCAGACACAGATACTTTTAAGGAATTATTATTCTCATTCTCAAAACAGTAACCCTAAATGTACTGCATGGCACAGTTAACATTTACTGAGCAGAAACAGTGTTAAAACTCCCCAAAATATTAAGATCATGTAATAAGAACTTCTGGGGGAATCACCATCCCTGACCTCAAGCTGTAATGTAGAGCAACAGTGATAAAAAATCCACATGGTATGGGTACAGAGACAGGTCCATCAATGTAATACAAGACCAAAAATAATGTAATCCATGCACCAGTGGTCATTTGATCTTTGAGAAAGAAGTCAAAACTATACAATGGAAAAAAAGAAAGCATTGTCAACAAATATTGCTGGTCTAACTGTTGGTCTACATGTAGGAGAATGCAAATTGATCCATTTTTATCTCCTTATACAAAGCTCAAGTCCAAGTGGATCAAGAACCTACACATAAAACCAGATACATAGAATCTAATAGAACAGAAAGTGGAAAAGAGCCTCTAACACGTTGGCACAAGGGGAAAATTCCTGAACAGAACACCAATGACTCACACTCTAAGATCAACAATTGACAAAAGGGACCTAAGAAACTGAAAAGCTTCTGTAAGGCTCAGGACACTGTCAATAGGACAAAACAGAAACCAAGAGATGGGAAAAGATCTTTACCAATCCTACATCAGATGGAGGACTAACATCCAATATTAGTCCCAGGATAGTGAAACTATTCTCAACAACAAAAGAACTTCTGGCAGAATCACCATACCTGACCTCAAGCTGTACTACAGACCAATCATGATAAAAAAAAAAAAAAACTGCATGGTATTGGCACAGTGACAGGCAGATAGATCAATGGAATAGAATTGAAGACCCAGAAATGAACCCACACCACTATGGTCAAGCTAAAGAACAAAGAACGCAAGAATGTTCAATTTCCATAATCATCAGGGAAATGCAAATCAAAATGACTTTACACCAATCAAGACTAAAATCTCACCCTACAGCAGATACTAGTGTAGATGTAGAGAATGAGGAGCACTACTCCATTGCTGGTGGGATTGCAAACTGGTTCAACCACTTTGAAAATCAGTCTGGTGGGGCTGGAAAGATGGCTCAGCATTTAAGAACACTGACTGCTCTTCCTGAGGTCTTCCAGCAACCACATGGTGGCTCATAGCCACCAGTAATGGGACTCAATGCTCTCTTCTGGTGTGTGTCTGAAGATAGCTATAGTGTATTCATACACATGAAATAAATCTTTAAAAAATAGAAAGAAATCAATCTGGTGGTTCCTCAGAAAATGGGAACTAATTCTACATGAAGACCCAGCTATACTACTCCTGGGCATGTACCTAAAAGATATTCCACCAATCACAATCCCTACTACGTTTATAGAAGCCTTATTTATAATAGCCAAAAGCTAGAAACAACCCAGATGTTACTCAAGTAAAAAATAAGAATGGATACAGAAAATATAGTTACACAGTGGGATACTATTCAGCTATTAAGAAGGATGACATCATAAAATTTGAAGGCAAATGGGTGAAACTAGAAAATATCATCCTGAGCGAGGTAGTCCAGTCCCAAAAGGACATACATGGTATGTACTCACTAATACATTTATATCAGTCAAAGAGTTCAGAATACCCACTATACAACTCACAGACCATATGAAGCTTAATAAGAAGGAATGTCCAAGCATGGATGCATCAATTTTATTTAGAAGGGGGAAAAGAATGTCAGAGGGATCTTGGTGGGAGAGGGGAAGGGAAGGGAAAAGGGGGAGGGAAAAGGGGGAGGGAAATGGAAAAAAGAGGCCCAGAAGGCCAGGAGAATGAATAGAAATATGCAGCAGTGTGGGGTTAGGAACAGGCCCTTAGGACCCAATGGAGATAATATTAGCTGAAATACCCAACAAAGGGGAGATAGACCCTGAAGAGACCAATAGACAGACAATACCCTCATTTGAGGGATGGAGACACCTACCCATCTTGAAGTTTTTAACCCAGTATTGTTCCTGTCTAAAGGAAGTGAAGAGATAGAAAATGGAGTGGAGACTGAAGGAAAGGTCATCCAGAAACTGCCCCAACTTGAGATCCATCCCATTCACAGACACCAAATCCTTTCACTACTGCTGATGCTAAGAAATGCTTGCAGACAGGAGCCTGGTATACCTGTCCCCTGAGAGTTTCTGCCATCACCTGACTAAGACAGATGTAGACACAACTAACCATTGGACTGAGCCTGGGAACCCCAAAGAAAAAACAACAGTAATAACTACCAATACCCCTCAGAGCTCTCAGGGACTAAACCAACCAAAGAGCATGCATGGATTGGTCTGTGGCCCCTGCTACATATATAGCAAAGGACTGCCTGGTCTGGCCTCAGTTGAAGGCACTTGGTCCTTTGGAGACTTGATGCCCCAGAGAAGGGGGATGCTTGAGGAGTGAAGTGGTAGTAGGTGGGTGGGGGAGCACCCTATTAGAGGTAAAAGGTAAGGGAAGAATTGGGGTGTATGTCAAAGGGGTATTTTGAAGGGGGACAAGATGTGAAATGTAAATAAATAAAATAATTGAAAAGAAAGAGAAAATCAATGATAAAAGTTAGAATAACTTATTTTTAAATTATTTTGAAATCACTACCTTGTGTTTCTTGTTGAGTGTCTTCATTATTAATACCGTTATTAATTGATGAGGGAATGAATGAAATTGATACTGATTCCTAAGACTTGTTGCCACATGCAGGGCTGACATTTAAAATAAGTTCAAAATGATTAAGATTCATTAAAAGCTGCCTAGATGAAGGGTAGCTTGATGAGAAACAATGCAGTCAGCAATGCAAATCCTACATGCTTGTTGTCAATTATTTGTATTAAGCACTAAAGGCAAGCTACTGGGAATATACAACATTGTGTTTAGTTTTTGAAAGCAGAGCAGCAAGATACAAGCTATCCCTTTGTTTTTATGGTTAGAGTCTCAACTGTATATTATCTTTAAGATATGTGACTGGAGAGATTGTTCAGGGTTAAGAATGCTTGCTATTCTCCCACTGGACATGACCTTGGTTCATAGCAACTAGGTCAGGGAGCAAATAAGTATTTGTCACTTTAGCTCTTGATAATTTAATACCCTCTTCTGGCCTCAGCAAGCCCTCAAATACAGGGGGGCATATATATATATATATATATATATATATATATATATATATATATATATATGGAGAGAGAGAGCGAGAGAGAGAGAGAGAGAGAGAGAATTTTTAAGTCAATGGGCACTGAAAATGCTGCTATTGGGACTTCTTCAGTTGCAATTTTTGACATTCCACCAGATGATTCTGGTATGTAGCAAAATTGCAGTGTACTTCTCTAACACAATAATCTGGACAGAATAAAACTAAAATTAAAAAACTAACCAAAGTATGTGTTCTTTTAATAACTTTGTTATTGTGATAGTTTGATTTTAATGATAGCTAAATTTGATCTTTATATCCTAATTTTAAAATCAGGTATATTTTGTTGATGTGTATCCTAAATATGTTGGCATATATGAGTTCTGAATATTCACTAACTTAGACAGCAGAGAAATGCATGTGTTGTGAAATTTTCATGACATCTTTATGAATTTAGTCAAAGAAACATTTTGAAAACTGCTATAAAGAGAAAACATTGTCAGAAGATCAATTTGGATGAATGCAATAGTATAGTAATTTCTATCTCAGAGACGGTTGTGTTTTATAGTTAATAGAAGATAGAACTAATAAATTCTATAGATTGAAAGTAGAATTTATTTACAGATATTGAAGCCTATTTGTTGTCATATAAACTTCTATCAGTAATCAGCAAATGTTCTTTGTAAAGTCAAAGTATTTTATAGCATACATTATATTTTCAAACTGAGTTGCATGCCTTTATTGCCCCCATAATGCATAGCATGTAATAAGTGTTCAATAAATACATATTGACAGATAAATATTGTCTCTTAAATATTACAACGACTATAAAAGATCCAACAGTGAATGTCTGTTGATGTTGCATTATTTTCAATGTATATTCTACACTAACAGTTTCTTTTTTAGTGCCTCCATGATAATCAGTTTTATGTTATCTAGTTTATGCATATGATTAATATATTATAATATCTTACTCTATGTCATTGAAAGATTGCTTAAAAAGTATCCCTCATAATAAGCTTCCTTGAAATTCAATGAGAGTACAAGATTAAGTACAGAATCAGTTTGTGTGATACATTTACATATTGAATGAAAGTAAGTTACTGGACACAGCAACTAGGAGTCAAGTCACTGCTAATATTTTAATAAATTATTCAGACATCAGTAATATGTCTGATATATTCAGACATCAGTAATATCATGATGAATATGAGTTTTCAGAAACTTCAGTTAAGAAAACTTATTTAGAACTATATCAAATTTACTGTACAAAGTCTATCTAGAGGTCTCCTTCCTCTCTTGTTCCTTTCTACTACACACCTTTAAAGTCCTGGATAAATGGTGTTATTTTTCTGTACACTACTAAACCTGTTCACTAGATATTGGTTGCTCAGGGGAAATAAGGAATAAAGCAGGGCTTAATAGTATGATTTGGTAGATGCTACATATTTATTTTAAAGCTATTTATATTAAAATGGATGAGGAACAACAAATTAGGAATTCTATAATGTTTTTATTAATTATTTAATAATTTTATATAATAGATTTTTTATCATATTCATCTCTATCCGAATTACAAATACAGTATTTTTAAAACCCATCAAGTCTGGTTTATGTTAGCATGGGGACATGCCCTGAAGTATGGTCAATATACCAGTGGTTATAATACTATTTCATTGAGGTCATCCATCAACTCTGGCACAATATTTCCACCCCCTGGTCTGCATTTATCTCTGAACCTTGAGAGAACAGGTGTGATATAGAAATCTCATTTTGGTGTGAACATTCCAATGACAATTTTTTTCAAGCTGGCAAATATGGGTCTCTGTATTAATTGTTATCTACTGCAAAGTAGTTATTTCTTTGATGATGAATGAGTGATGTACTAATCCATACATGCAGCAATAAGTCATTCAGAGTCCTTTTAATGCTATGCTCATTTAGTAGAAAAAGTAGTGACACAGAAAAGAAAACTAAAATTTCACAGTATTTTTGGAGTGAGATACTGACAGGTGTAAACAAGTGTGTGAGTGAGTGTGTGTGTGTGTGTGTGTGTTTATTAACATGTAATTTAGAAAACCACAAGAAGACCAACATAACCTGGACCTTTAAAGCTATCAGAGAGTGAAGCATCAACCAAAGAATATATATGGGTTTAACGTAGGTTCTCTGTATATATGTAGCAGATGTGAAGCTTGGGCTTCTTGTAGTTCCCCTAACAATTGGATTAGAGGCTGTCTTTGGTTCTGTTGCCTGTCTGTGGATCCTGTTTCCCTACCTGGACTGTCTGCTTGGGCCTTGTAGGAAGAAGACTTGCCTAGCTAGTCCTGGTGAGACTACATGTCCTGGGGTGGAGTGGCACCCAAGGAGGGTTTCTTCTCTGAGGAGAAGAGGAAGGGAAATCGGGTACGAATTTGTAAGTGTGAGAATGGGAAGAGAGGAGAGATGGAGGCATGATCAGAATATAAAATGAATAAACTAAAAAAAAAAAAAAGACAAAAATATTTTCCATGTCTTTGAACTTAGTTTAATCCTTATTTTTTTGAATGAGAGTTTTAGGATTTTCACTAAATTTTGTTATATGTTGTTCTTTTGAATTCATTTTTAAATTTCATTTTAAAATTCACTTTAAAAGAAAATCACAATCATATATTTATTTCCTAAATTAATTTTTATTTTTCATGTATATTAATACATAAAGTGGTATGTAAATGTTATTTGGATCACTATTATAATTTTGTGAATATTTTACAAAACTATTGCTATGGGTAATTTTGATTTTATTTATACAAATAGCATATATTAATATATTTATTAAAATTTTGTTGTTTTCAAATTAAACAAAGAATAGAGTTTATAGAATGCACATTATTTTATCTCACCATATCAGAGGAAGAAACACTTCTTGGAGTTCATTACTATTTACTTCTAACATAATCAAGCTCTAAGTCACTCTGCGGGCAGGTAACTGTAACCAGCTGCTAAAATCATTATGGACTACCTTTTCAGAAGAAATGCATTTTAAAAGGTTTACCCCTTAAAGGCATATGATATATAACCTAGGATACATATGATACTGAAGGTTAGAAAGGGCTTAACCGAAGTTCTTGAACTTTTGAGAATCAATGCAGTGCTTGAAAGCCTCTTCATATAGTATGCCTACTTTTTCTTGTTCTGGTTTCAAATCACATATACCTGTTTTTAAAGAATACTGTTAGCAATTGTCAGTAAAGAGTCTTCACTTGCGACTAATGGAAACAGATGAAGAGACCAACAGCCAAACATTATGTGGAGTTCAGGGAATCCTGCTAAATAGGAGGAGAATGAATTTTAGGTGCAAGCAATGTCAAGGACATCACAACAAAGCCCATATCATTAAATCTGTACTCATAGTGTTTTACTGAGACTGAACTGACAATCAGAGATCCTGCATGGGTCTCTGTATAATGTTATAGTATAGTTTGATGTCATGCAGGATACCTAACAGATTCAGTGAGTTTTTTTCTGACATTTTTTGCCTGAGTTTTGTATCCTTGTCCTCCCACTGGGCTGCTTGATTCAGCCTTAATCTGAGAGGAAGTGCTTAATCTTTTTGCAACATTCTATGCCATGTTTGGTTGATATCCTTGGGAGGCCTGCCCTTTTCTGAAGGGACACAGAGGAGGAGCAGATGGGGGAGGAGGAAGTTGAGGAGGGAATGGAGGAGGTGGAAGGCAAAAGGGAGAGAGGGAAACTATGGACAGGATGTAATATATGAGAAAATAAATTAATACTGGAAGCAAGACTTGAAAGGTGATTTAGCAGGTAAAAGTACTTACTGCTCCCCCTGCAGAGGACCCAACTTCAGTTCCCATCATCTACATCAGGAGGATGCCACATCATCATTTTTAACTGCAGTTCTAGAGGATCTGACAACTTTTACTGGTATAAGTTGACATCCAAATATATATAAAATATACCTATATAGAGACACATATGTACATATTCACCTAAAAGTTAAAAAAGTGATAGTACTAAAATACAGATCTATGCATTTAACAAAATGTTTGAATAATTACTATGTGAGACAAAATGTATTTTTAAAAACAATGTGATAAAAAAGAACTATTAAATATGGTCATAAATGAATATTTTAATGTTTTATTTCTAAGGATGGCATATATTTTTATGATGGATATTAGTAACTCTCCTTTGCCAGACAGTCTGCAGCTAGGCGTTTTGTCAGCAATTTGTCTTTCTGATCTCGTGATTGGATATGAATATTGCTATGCACAAATACCCAAAGAATATTTATTTACAGGAGGATTTACTGAAATATTTAAAAGAAAATCCTGAGTTATAAATGTTTTAACTAATTTATTTAAATGTCTCCTTTTATTAATGGGGACAATGTCCTCCATATTTCATGACTATTTAAATATAAACAAATTCACACACGTGAAGATCAAGAATGTGTCTTATATTCTCAAGGGCATACTGCAGGAACTTCCCTCCATGTTTTTTTTTAAGATATACCTTATATAATTCCCCAAGGAGGACTTTATGAGTCCTTTCAGGTTATTTTTTTTTCATCCCATCACACTGTGCTGATTGAAATTAAATATTCAAGAAGCCACTGATTAGAGTTGCAGCCTATCTTTGTCTTGCCTCCTGTGTCTGAATAAAAATTTTTTTTCCTATGTAGGGCAGATTCTCTGTGTGCTTCCAAAGGAGCAAATCCTGCAGATTGTCAAGTGCTACTGAATTCCTGTGACTTCTTCTGAACTAAAACAATGCTATCTCCCATGGAAAATGAAGTTCCTGTCCTCCTTCACACACTGGGTCACACTATTGACTGGGAGATTTCAAACAGAACATCCTTGATGCTTTTGCAACTAAATCCTTTGCAAAAACAACCCTTTGACCTTTTATCTGAAGCTCCTTTGTCCTTAAGTGAGAATCAGGACTCCAAGATGCTATAGCATGGTTTTCATAAGCACCACAGGAATGATGCCTTGGCATCTAAGCTTTTGAAAGAGCCTACAATGTTTGATGTCTGAACCTTTTCTCAATTCCTAAAACATAAAAAGGCTTTTGAAAATCAAAGTAAACATATACAAACTGTGCCCTTTTAGGTTATATGGATCATAGAAACTGATGAAGTAGTCAAGTAGCAGCCTGTTTGCTCACTTAATAAAATTAATACAAAGGAAGAACTAGTTCATAAAGCTGTGAAAATGAAGTGTGTTGATGTAAAGTGCTTAGAAGTGTGCATTGCATGGACAAGTGGGGTTTTCATAGAAACTATCACCTGCTCTTTTATTAACTTTTAATCATTAGATGACTTTTAATAGCATTGATGTCACAACTCAAAAATTATCAAGTATAGAAGAATTATGTAAAGTTTAAATTAATCAATTATTTCTATTAAAATTACTTGAAATACAAGTAATAGACATTAGGTGTAAGTAGTGTTTTGCGTGTATTTGAGAAGATTGGGCCAGGCAGTGGTGGTGCATGCCTTTAATCCTAGTACTTGGGGAGCAGAGGCAGGCAGATTTCTGAGTTTGAGGCCAGCCATCTACAGAGCGAGTTCCAGGACAAGCCAGGGATGTACAGAGAAACCCTGTCTCAAAAAACAAAAAAGGAAGATATTGGATAACAGCCCATCCTCAAATAAACTGCTTCCCAGTCACTGAGGTCAATGTAGGAAAGAAAGAATTTTCCTAGGAAAATGGGATTTTCAGAACCAAACATCTCCACATTTAGCAAAGATCAATGGATTCCTGGTTGAGACTATTATTTCTAAGAAAACAAAGAAAATATATTTTCTTTCACTAGGCAAAAAAAAAAAATGTCTATAGAAATCCAGTTTAAATACAATGGTTTAAAGTTCAAAGTTTCAAGGAACTAGAAAAATGAATGGTCCTATTCTATACAGCTATTTCACAAAACAGTGTTGAAAGGCAAAAAAAAAATCTGTAATTGCATAGTAATTGAACTCATAGAGAAAATGAATAGATTGGAGATTGGAGCTAAAATCAAATAAGGAAAACCATGCATACTTCTAAAAATCTATATTATGTCACATTAGTGACAGTTTATGGCATATAAGTCACAGTTTGCAGATCATTTTCTCACTAAGAGTTATTGAATGGTCACCACCCTCATTGAAGTTGAGAAAATATGTTAGGGTCAAATGCTCTGCAACTGTAATGAAACAGGTGCTATTCTAAACATGTAAAGATTAAGGCACCCCATGAGGCAGTTGCCCTCATTAGCCAGATTTTACAGATGGTGTGGCCTGAGTCAGACAGGGACAGAGCTTCAGTCTGGCCTCAGGTCTCCTGCTTTCCCAGTGTTCTTTCCTCCAGAATTCACCAACAAAACCTTGAATGGTAACCAGTGGGCGATTCTTCACTGTTACATATTACCATATTAAGAAATCTTTGGATTCTTTCACTCCCAGCTTCTCTCTTTTCCTCTTAGGCTCTTCTCTCTTCTCCTCCCTTCCCCCCTCTCTCCAAGTGGTCATGGCCAGCCTCTGCCTCTCTACTCTCTCTCCCTCTCTCCCTCTCTCTGCCTTTCTCTGCCTTTCTCTGCCTCTACTACCCCCTAACTCCCTTTTCCATGCCCTGAATAAACTCTATACTGAAAAATGAAAAAAAAGAAAAAAAGAAAAAAGTAATCATTGTGTTCAACTCTTGCATCCAGGCATGGCCACTTAACAATCATTCCTAGCAAATGTAAATCTATTTTACTTTTAAGTATGTCAAAAAGAAAGGATTTTGTGACCTCCCAGAGAGACATCCAGAATATGAAGAAAAGCTTCTTGTATGGTTCCAGCTTTATTGGCGCCTTTTAAGAAAATAAAATTGCCATTTTGAGTCTATATAATGCCACTTATGAATGCAAAACAGACTTTAGTGAATCCCTGATCAAGAGTCAACTATTAAAAATCACAAGATCAGTAGGCTTTTATAATTCTGAGATTATCAAAGATCAAAAAGCACTTTGGATTTTTAGAAGAAGCACCTAAGTCACATATATAAATAACATAGTTAATGCTCTTCCTAACAGAAAACAAAGTACTTTCACTTTAACAATGTGGACAGAAAGTTTATAGCCTATGACAGAGCCAAATATGCTCACTACTTATTAGTTTTTATAAAATATTGCTTATTATCTTTCGTATGGTAGAAAAATGTTAAAGAACACTAATTAGTAGCACTGTAAAATTATATAAAATGCAAATGCTCTGATTATAATTAGGATTTGGAAAACATTGATCCCAGTTTTACTACATTTTACTTCTAGAGACACATAAGTTACAATAGGGAATGGGTTGTAGAGAGTAAACCTATGCTAAAAGCTCCAAAACATTTATTCTCTGGGCCTTTATATTCATGTAATTTCTATATGCCATTTCTTAGTAAGGAGAAAAGCTAAACCAAGTAGCTTTTTCCCTCCATCTGTCTTTATCTGGATGAGGAAGAGTCTAAGGCATTTGGAGTAGAGGTTTCTTCAGCATTCATGTGAGATTTCACAAGGCTGTAAGGGTTAGCTCAAATCAACAGCTTGAAAAGAGGTTCCTTAGGCAGTACTGCCTTTCTTCTTGTGTTTCTTTTTTACTGTAGGAACAATTTTATCCAACTTCAGTTCCATTTATGAATTTTTGCTTTCATGTTTGTGTTTTGAGGATCACAACCAGATATATACCACTGCCCATTCCAATCACAGAGCTTGTCATTTTTATTTTTCTACCAATGGTTTTATAGATCCAAGTATGGTAAGTTTATGGTGTTTCATTACTGGTTCAAATGCAGGAATAAATGAGGAGAAACACAGTAGAAAAGATCACTGAAATTAAGATATTTTTGAAAATAATAAACATAATTGGGAAAAGAACAAACCCCAACAAAAATCAATGCAATAAAATCAAAGTTAAAATCAGAGGGAGCAAAAAATTCATCTTGGTGGTAGAGAACTTGTTATATTATAGCTAGGGTCCTGTATTCAATTCCAGTTCTACACAGAATCAAAAAATTTAAAATGAAAAATCCAGATAAATGCATATATTTTTAAATTTTTTAATTTAATTTTTATGTTTAAACAATAAATTATAAAATATTACTCTTCCCCTGCATTTTCCCCTATCATTGTTTTTCCCTACATACATTATGTCTTCTATTTACTAATCCTACTGAGTTCACCAAGTACTGCATGAATGTGCTTCTGTTGGGGACCATCTGTGGGATTATATGACACTTTCCTCAAGGAAACATCAGCTGCAAATAGTTTCTCAGTTAACAGTTGGAACCCTGTGACTCTCTTCTATATCCATGCTTGGACATTGCCTCACTTAATTTATGTCACAGATGCTGTGAGTTCATGTACACAGCAACCCTATCACGTCCAGAAAACAGTATTTAAAGATAACACATGGTTTAGTTGCATAACACAAAGAAATCAAGCTAGATGATACCTCTATGTGACTAGATTTCACAGTGCTTAAAGGTGGTATGTAGGCAACTTGAGAGAAGTTTCATTAAGACCTTATTCAACTTTGGACCCTGTGTGCTACACAATAGATTTGCCAAGTGTCCGCTGATGAAATGGTGACATGACAGAAAGTAAACAACCACTTTCCAAATCAATGTGAGATCGCCTTTACAGGGAGTAATTCATGTCATGTACCATGAACCTGTGTAAACTGTGGCTGAGGATATAAGATATTTTAGTGCAGAAGCTACTTCTGTTGTTTAGAGAAATGGACATGCTATTTTTGTTGAAAAGGCTTTGAAATATTCGTGTCTATATCAATAACTTAGTGCTTCTTAAAATCTTGGCCAGATAGTGACAGCTAATCCTGAGATCATAACTACTACTTACTGATGTGGGAGAGGTGATGCTGCTAATGCGAGTATAATATCCTCTTCAAAGAATCTTTTATGAGTTTGTTTTGTCGCATTAAAGTGATATAATCTCTATCATAAATTCATATGCTCTTCTCAAAGTATTTTTGTAACTTGATAATTCTTCAATTTGATGTCATAGGGCATGATAAATAAGTGCTGAAAGTCCTATTTCCACATCTTGATAATGTTCTAAATATTGTTATAGCTATTCCTATCAATGATAGCTGTGGTTTTATTCAGGTAGCATGTCTAAAAGTTGAAAATTAAATGGGAGTTGTGCCTAAGGTATTGATTCTGAACTTCATGAGTGTCCTGGTTTTGCTAAATCATGTAATTTACACACCTACATTTCTAAAATCATGTGTACCATTTTCTCTATTGTTAGTCTCTACACACTGTTTATAGAACAAGGGTTGATAACATGCAGTCTCTGTTCTCAAGGACTTCAGGATGTTGAGAAAAAGAAACATTTATCTATGCATAAATTCATTTGCAATCATATTCAATGTATCTTTCAGAGAACAGAAAAGAGGTTAGTTTCATCTTCATTGCAGTGTTACTAAATAAGTTACTGGAACTAGACTTTCAAGAATCAAAAGAGATTTCTGTTTTCTTTTTCATATATATGTATGTATGTATATATATATATATATATATATATATACGTATACATATATACAGACACACAAACATATATATATATATATATATATATATATATATATCCTTCCTTTTTATTTTATTTATTTATATTGCAAATGTCCCCCTTTCCAGTCCCTTCCCAAAGTTCTTCACCCCCACTTCCCTTTGTCTCTGAGAGGGTGCTCACCCACCTCCATCATGCATCCAACTAACCTACCTCATCTTCCATAACAACCTAAGGGTTTCTCTGGGGCATCAAGTCTTTACAGGATTAGGCACATCATCTCTCCCATTGAAACCAGACAAGGCAGTCCTCTGTTACAAATGTGCTAGGGGTCACAGAACAGCTTATGTATGCTCTTTGGTGGCCTAGTCTCTGGGAGTTCCCAGAGGTCCCTGTTAGTTATATTGTTGCAATTCCTATAGTGTTACCTTCAGCTCCTTCAATTCTTCCCTTAACTCCTCCATTGAGGTCTCCCAGTTCAGCACAATGTTTCAATATAAGTACCTGAATCTGTCTCAATCAGCTGCTGTTAGAGACTCTCAGAGGACAGCCATGCTAGGCTCCTGTCTGCAAGCACAGAATGACATAAGTAATAGTGTCAGGGTTTGGTGCCTGCCCATGGGATAAATCCCAAGGTGGGTCAGTCACTGAATGGTGTTTCCCTCAGTCTCTGCTCCATTTTTGTCCCTGCATCTCCTTTAGGCAGGAAGAATTCTGGATCAAAATTTTGAAGATGGGTGGGTGGCCCCATCTCTCCAATGGGGGCCCTGTCTATCTACTGGAGGTGGTCTTTTGAGACACCTCTCCCCACTGTTAGGCATTTTGGTTAGGGTCATCGCTATAGATTCCTGGGGTCCTGTCACATCTCAGGTGTCTGGAACTTTCTAGGAGTCCCCCCACCCCGGCTCCTACTCCTCGCAGCTGCAGATTTCTATTCATTCTCAGGGCCCTCTGGGCTTCTTACTTATCTCCCCCCATATCTGATCCTGCTCCCTTTTCCCCTACCCCTACCTTTCTCCAGCCCAAGTCCCTCCCTCCCTCTGCCTCGTGTGATTGTCTTCCCCCTTCTAAGTAGGGCTGACACATCCTCACTTTGGCTTTCCTTCTTGTTAACTTCATAAGGTCTGTGAATTAAATAATGGGCATTTTGTATTTTTTTTTTTTGGCTAACATCTAATCAGTGAGTATATACTATGTATTTCCTTTTGGGTATGGGTTACTTCACTTGGGATGATATTTTCTAGTTCCATCTATTTGCCTGCAAAATTCATGATGTCTTGATTTTTAATATCTGAATAGTATTCCATTATGTAAATGTACCTCATTTTCAGTATCTGTTAAGGGACATCAGGGTTGTTTGGAGCTTGAAGGATAAATGAGGCATCATGAAGATTTTGAAGTGATAATAAAAGCTTGGTGGATGTATAAAAGGACATGAACATACCTAAAAATGGCTTGTGGTACTAGGTGACTACAGAATCAATGTGTATACATTGGGAGGTAATTATGAAAGGAGCAAAGAGGAGTTATACAAGGGATATAGGGATTCAAAGATGAAAACCATGGCCAGACCACAGAATATTTTGAATGTCAGGATAAGGAATATTTGCTTTACTGCATTGGTGACTATAAAAAAAAAAGAAAGAAAATTTGAAGAATTTTATATGAATGAGGCAATTAAATTTTAGAATGTGGTCTAACAGTTTAAAGTGATAACATTGTCATACTAATCTGAACTAAGGTTTGCCAGCTTGATATTGCAGGTTTTTAAATGATTTTTGTGATGTTGAAGAACTCCTTAAATTCAGTGATCACAAGAGACTTGAGCTAATTCCAACTAGAAGAATTTATTTTCTTTTAGAGATCCAGGATAAAAAACTGGATAGAATTATCTACCAGGGAGTGAGACTACCAGAATGTATACAAAAAGTCTTGATTAAAGCAACTTTTTAAACAGTTTTACTTGAACATTTGTTAATAGAAGTATGTTACAGTTTCTCAGAAATTTTGAATTATTTCTCTATCATGAAAAAAAATACATTTTATGTAATGTCCAGAAATATTGTGAAAGAACTAACTTAATTATTTAGATAATTAATAGTTATTACAAAAATACGCTGTCTTTTAAATTTATTATTTGGGAATACTATACATCATCTTACTTGCATATAATAGCTAAAGCACTCCACTTGTCTCTGTTGGTAAGGTCAGGTAAAGAGTGTAATATTCTTACAGTGAGTAATCCATATATTGGAAAAGAATCCAGAGATGAGTTAGAGGAACAGTCTGGACACCAGTACTTATGTCATAGCTCTGCTGTCTGCTGGAAGTATGCACTCTAGAAACTCATTTTATCTTTCAACATTGTTATCAATTAGGACTATTTATTGAAATCAAGACAATGAATATTAATACATTTTCATATAATGTTTGTATTTTAAAATTCAACCCCTATGTTGTATACATTACAAAATATTTCCTGCTACTGGTCTTGTTTTGTATTTATTATAGCTTATAGCTACACAATACCATGTTTATACATGGCCTGAATGCCAAAATACACATCAGTTCAGCTTTAAAATGTCAGTCAGTACCCTTTACTTGCAATTGGCCCTGAACAGTATCTGTTTCACTGAATGGAGACTCTAAGGAAAGTTGCCATGAGCAGTGATTTGAAATGTCAATTCAGATAATACATAGATTGACAAAGTTAAGTTTAGTATATTAAGGTCATGGATATATCAAATGTTACTAATATGAAACACACATGTACCAAGCATTTTATATATGCTATCTCATTAATACTCAATTTTTTTTTACGTAAATGCTTTATCATCTTTATGTGGCAATCAAAAAATCGAATCACAAAGATACAAAATAATGGTTTTTAGGTTGCTTGACTAAAAATCAGAATTAATGGGATACAACTACAGAGGCATGTCTAGTAGTTCTTATTGTATTCATAACCAAATGGATGGTAAAGCTAGGTTGGAAGGCTTTACAAAGTGTAATTTAATCCAGCGGCTTGCCAACACTAGTCCAGGGACATTTAGGTTCCTGGATATGTAACTTCTGGTTACCATTTTGAGTCCTTGAAGCTACTATTGAAATTATATATCCATGCTTTCAATTTTTTTGTATCTTTGGCCCATAACGTGATCTATAAATGAATAATAAAGAATAAAATAAATTATTACTAGTACATATTCACATGGATTACATGTCAGTACACTACACAGAGGTTCAGATAAAGAGAAGTAATAATCCAAAAGTTTGCAACAACTGATAAATTCCAACTTTTCTATTAATGGCTAAAGAAACTACAGACTGAGGCACAGGAGCAGTAGCATTGTGGGTATTTGAGATCAGACATCCTTGGCAGGACTCCTGCCACTCGGTCTCAGGTATTTATGCAGTAATTTGCTGTTTTAAGTACCATAATGCTACTAAGCCTCATACAAAATATGCTACTGCAAAGAAGGAACAGAGCCACATAATCTTCTTTTGTAACCAATGTCAAACCATGAGTGTTTACTGCAAATTTAAATTGAAATGTTTAGATTCCCTTTGCTAGACTTTAGAGTTTTTTTCTTCTTTCTCTCTCTCTCATTATTAATAAAGCTTCAATAGCTACCTCAGGGGCCATAGTGTCTTTTTCAGTTTTTACATTACACAATATCTATGACTTTTCAATAATTTATTCTGTAATGTTAATAATAAGAGCAGAGGTCTTAAAAATTAATGAAGAATAACAAAATGGATGGATAGAATTATCTACCAGGGAGTGAGAGTACCAGAATATATACAAAAAGTCTTGATTAGAGCAACTTTTTAAACAGCTTTACTTAGACATTTGTTAATAGAAGTATGTTACAGTTTCTCAAAAAATTTGGATTATTTCTCTTTCATGAAAACATGTAATAAAATAGAAAGTCTTTTTACTTAGAACTACTTAAGGAATATCTGGTCTTTCTATTCATTATTTTTTCTTTAAATTTAAAGTGATCTAAATAAAGTCCATTAATAATACTATAAAATATCCTCAAGGTTCATCAGGTATGCTTACAGCACTGAAGAAAAACTATTTATTTGGCTGAATAACAAATAATTTATGATATCCATTACATTGTGAAGAAAGCTTTGTAGTAAGATAACATGATCTGTGAATATCTATATATTTGGATATGTTGTGTTATACATAGAAGCAAACATTCTGAGAATCTCAATAGTTTAAAGTAGGTTAACACACATTTCTGTAAATAATTAAACAACTAAAAATATTCAACTTTGTAAGAGATTTCTATTTCAGATACTCTGTTTACATAATACATAATCAAATACATCTGGCTATGTTCTTTCAATGCTATACAGAAATAATCAGTGGCCCAGATTTGGCCAGCTCTAAATCCTTTATAATATTATCAATGATATGTTCATAGCTTATACCTAATATTTCATACCTAATACTTATATTCAACTGTAGACTTCACCATATCGCATTCTTCCATGATTCAATGTTATTGGATCATGAATTTTTTTTACGTCTGCCATAACTTATTATGAAAAACTGTTACTTGGTTACACATGACATCAAAGAGATTTCAGAATCCAATTCTACCCTGTCTAGAAGAGAAGAGCAGTAAGTAGTTGGCATACAAAATTGAACGACTACTACAAAAAGAATGTGAGGAAATGCATATTCAAGTACTACAGAGAATAATGCAACTTGGAAAATGACTTTTTGATGTAATTTAGCAGAAAGAATAAAGCAGTATTTTCCATGTACAACAGAAGAGTTGTACTTATGAACTCACTACGGATGTGACAGCATGCATGAATCATGCACAAACTGAAGCCAAATGAAATCCAACCATAGAAAAAGCATATGGGCATGAAGTCCTTCCCTAGCTAAGAAACTACTGGTAATTAAGAGCTGTTGAAAATAAAGATAATGTAAGAGTGGGGCACATAGTTTGACTCTAACTCTAGTGGATGGCCACATACCCAAGAATATATGGACATCATTGGCCCTTGGTCCAATGGAGGCTTGATGCTCTACTTTAGGGGACTGCTAGGGTGTTGAGGGGGGAGATGGTGGGTGGGGGAGCAACCGCATAGAGATAAGGGGAGGGGGAAAGGATAGGAGGTTTGTAGAGGAAACTGGGAATGTGGATAACATTTGACATATAAATAAATAAAATATCCAATGAAAATAATAAAAAATCATCATTAAAGGATCTAGAAAACATCCTTGTCTATCTTCTTTAATTCATTTGATTTTTAAAGCCTTTATTCTATAACTTCTTTACCTCTATTCTTATTTCAAGCCACTAATCTCTTTTTTCCTGATGATTAAAGAGACCGTGAAGTTGTTCTCTCTGTACTATTCCTTCCTTGAGGCACAGATCAAATGTTATTTTTGATGAAAAGTTTTCAATTATTAGTTGTATCACTTTCTTCTTTTGTCCTTACACATATACTCCAGAGCATTCTAATGAGAACATACATTTTACATATATTTCTTCATAGACCTTTACTGTCAGACTAGGGGATATCCAAGGTAAAGATGGTTTCATTTCCATTTCAATCCTTAGTTTCTATAACAAGGATTTGTATATTTTCTTAACTGTAATACACTTATTAGTGAGAAATAACATGAAAATTCTAATCTCCAGAGTTTTAGTTACATTTACCTTATCTAAAATAACAAACTATCAAAGGGACAAGAAACATCTTATATATTTTTTCTTTAAGTGATAAATTGATGTTTTGACAATGTAGATTTGTCTTTTTCCTCCTATCCCTTCCCCTCCCCTTACCTCTATGAGGATGCTCCCCACAATTCTCCACTCCACACTCCTGCCTCAAGACCCTAGGAGCTCCCTACACTGGGGCATCAAGCCTCCAGTGGACCAAGGACCAGTGATGTCCATATATTCTTGGGTGTGTGGCCATTCACTAGATTTAGAGTCAAACTGTATGAACTTTGGCTTAAATTTTATTTTATCATACTCTAATATATTCTTATTTATCTGTTTAAATTACTCTTAGATCATTTGGACATATTCTGTTTTACTTTTATACATCTTTAACATGCTTTCATTACTGAATTTTCCATGTATTTGCTTTTTTTATTTTGCATTGCTTGATGTGACATTCTCTCTGATACTCTAAGGTACTTCAAGCTTGTGACTGAGTGAGTCATAGCTCAGAAGCATCATTTGCCTTGTGACTACAAAGATCTGAGTCACATCTCAAGAAATAATGCAAAATATCTGAGCATGGTGGCACAGGGTTGTCTTCTCAGAACTAGGGAGAAGAAACAGGGAAATATCTGGAAGTCACTGGTCAAGGAGCCCAGTCAGTCAAAGCAGAGACCATGCCTCAAAGGAGAATGCTGGATGATACCTGAGCTACAATAATTTACATTTTCTCTGGTCTA
Source organism: Apodemus sylvaticus (assembly GCF_947179515.1). NCBI lineage: Eukaryota > Metazoa > Chordata > Mammalia > Rodentia > Muridae > Apodemus > Apodemus sylvaticus. The sequence continues at coordinate 138,626,902 of NC_067495.1, read as the reverse complement.
CACATGCACACACACACACACACACATATTGAGTATTCTAGACTTACCATATATACTGTCCTATGTCAGTGCTAAATCAATCATTTTTTAAAGAAACTCTGATACCTTTAGCTGAGAATAGTTTTATAGTCTTAGAATCTGACTTTTGAAGCAATGGCGTGGAGATAGAGAGAGGTGAATTGATATGAAACCAATTGTGGTCTAGTGAACTTTGACAATGATAGATTACACATACTATTTGTTCTGTGTTTCAGTGCCAATAATCTGAGAGCAGTCAATAGAGCTGCATGTATGGCTGACATGTGGCATAAATACCGTGGATATATCTTGCATCTTAGCCAAGAAGGTCCCTCATGTTTGCAATGTTTGCTGTGTTTCCATTGTTAATCTTGTAGTTTTGAATTCATCACATTTACAATGAGCCAAGAGACAATTGAACTTAGAGATAAAGTATTATGGAAAAAAGAAAGTAACCTTTTAAACAGACTATTTGGCAAAACAATCATTCAAATAATAGTAATTATATACTTTGCCAGTTGCATGGTGAGTGTAATTAAGGTGACTAAATAACTACAGCAATTATGATGCCAATTTTAGTTGTAGATATTTCAGCATTGTACAAATTCCAGTTGAAAGACAAACCCTGTCATTTGGGCTGTCTATTGTTTTTGTGTTATTTATAGTTATGTAAATTTTCCCCATTTCACTTACCAAAAGTTACATAAATCTTATATAGCAGTAATATATGCCTTAAATAATGTTACTGGTAATTATTGTAACAAAAGCTGCTCATTAATATAAAAAAGATGAATGTCAAAACTGATTGAGTCATTTTAGGAATGTTTTTCAGTAATTTACCCTATTGGTAAGGATTTCCTTCAAGCAATGTTATGAGGCATTATGATTACCAGAAAAAGGAGGTTAAAAATAAGTACTTTATTATGAAATTACCAAAGTGATCTTTTCCAAATTACATGAAACTAATATGCCTTCTCTGTATCTAGAAACATACAACCAAATGAAAAAGCAAATATTCAGATTAATGCAATGGCAAATGAGTTCTCTTGTGTGAGTTTTCCCCATCATTTTTGTCATTTTCATTAGCAAAGTTTCAGAGAGGTCCAAAGTGCTTTCTTTGTTTTTCATTACTTAATGTGTGCTTTATTTTCCAATAATGAAAGTCAATGGTCCTTCTGTGTTGAACTTTTATTATATTGACCTAACATGAACACATTAACAGACAAGTAAAAAGAATGTTGGTGCTGTGTAGTATTTCCTGAAAAAGAACAAGCAGTCACTTCTGCAAACAACTTTTCTGGAAATGGAGTAACAATGCAATTGTTTTTCAAATAGCAGTGCATGCAGAAGCAAAGGCACTGGGGTCATTGCAACTGAAACACATAAATGGTAGCTGTCATTATTAATAACATGGGTACAGTAGCTGTGAGTAGCATCTCAGAACCTTAGAACTAGAAAATGCAAAATTAATTCCATGATTTGTGTTACAATCGAAAATGTTAGAAAGTACAATGAAATTTTACAAAAGTGGATTCATTTAAACTTATTGATTCCTTAGTGCTCTTGTAAATGTAGTTTAGAAAGTTGAAAATAGAAGTTTTACTTTTGGAATAATTCTCAGATTATTTCAGGATTTAAATATTTTTTTGAAAACTCTTATAGATTATTGCAAATTATGTGCTATTTTGGATTAAGAAATTGTTATTATGTCATAGCATTTATGTAGATGTGTTATAAAATCCTAATACCTTTGCATCCTTGCAATCAGGGACTTGGATATCACCATAGATAAGAGCAATTTTAACTCAACGCATTACGTGTGAGTCAAACAAATTCCTTCATTCTTTTTATTTTTCCTTCTTATTGGGGCATTGTTTCATATGTTACAGGCCGTCCATAAACTAAATATGCAATTTAGAATGTTAGTAAACTTCCAATCTTGCCACATCAACCTTCTAAGTATTGGTATTCCCAATATGTGACACCACACTTGTATTACACATTGATGGGGGTTGATCTTGGCTGTTTATGCATATCACGCAGGAATCCTAACAACCTCACTTAATATTAGCCTATGATTAATATATTTTGTAGAAATATTTTTCTAAAAATGTTATGTTCTTCTTAAAGTTATATTTAAAAAAAGAATAAAATAGAGTAGTTCCTTGTATAACAGTGTTGTAATTAGTTTTTGGTAACTTGATGCAAGATAAAACCTTATGAGAAGAGGAAACTTCAGTGGAGAGACTCAGCAGACACAGAAGCATTCCCTAGCAGTCAGCCCACAGCTACCACACATTATTCAGATATGATTCTGAGAAGGCAACAAAACCCATGGAATGGAAAAAAAACTGTGAACAAAGACAAAAACAGACAGCAATACCTGCAGTCTTAACTATGCCAAACCCTGATGCCTAGAAACCAATGTAACACACAATTATTCCTACCGGAGACAATATGCCTCCTCAAGAACCCTGAAACTTCACTATAGTAAGATGTGAGGTGAAAAGAAAGAGGCAAAATGAAGCTTAAGAGAGGTTATCACTTGCAACACTCAAAAAATCTCTACCAAAAGACATATTGAAAAATTTCACTATGTTGAGGTTTTAAGGGGTAAGTTTAAGTAGAAATTTTATTGGTGATTAGTTTCTGAATAAATTAATCATAGACTACAATTAGTTATCTGATGTAACAGCAAATATGTTACTGTCCTTCCCACATTATCCTCTCACTATTAGATGCACTGCTCTCCATAGGACTCTGCAGTGACCAGACTACAAAGATGTCCATCAAATCTGGAACCCTGATTTTCCAGCCTAAAGAAATCCAGCCCCATCCCATATAAACATCTCTGGTGTTGTGATGTTTCAACACAAAACAGATCAAGATGTTGATCAAATAAAATATCAGGCTAGTTATTACCCCCCTCCCTTTTCTATAAATATCACACCTCTCCCTATCTATCCTTGCTGCCCAAAGACGTTGAAACATCAAACCCATTGATTCCTCCTCAGTGCAAGAAAGTGTTGATGAAATTCATCTTCAGTGTCCAGCCTCCCTCCTCTCTTCATCTACTGTCAACCAAAAGTTATGACTCACAACCCTAAGGCATCCCATAACTTTCCTTCCTTGAGTTCTTTCCCCTTCACTTTTCCCTCCCTCTCCAGAAACCAAATATAACACACAGTGAAACGAAACTAATTTTCACATAATATTTCTATTACATTTGAATCAAAAATGAACAAACAATCTCATAAGATGGTGTACAACTTGATCTCATTACAAAAACAAAATGACTTCTGCTCTCAATTTTGGGGAGAGGATGCAAGATGTTCGGCCACTGGGCCAGAACTAGGTGGGAAAATGGCATCATTTGGAATAAGAAATTCTTCGTAACCCTCTGCATTCTTCTTTTCTTGACATTTTTTCTTTTCTTCATTTGAATGGCAATAAAACAGCATTATGATATGTTTTCTTTCTTCCTTCTCGTTTTCTAAACTGTCTTCAAGTACCGATTTTATTCTTGTCACCACTTTCCAGACCTATGAAGACAAAAGTATGACATTAATTCTAAGGAAATATAAGAGACTATGTTTATAAAAATAGCTGTGGGCTGAAGAATTATTTTATAAAAATAAAGACATGAAAGGAATGATAGGTAGCAACCTGGGTGAACTTGGGTATGGAGAAGGGAAACATAAGATCGCCTGACCTTCTTACTTCTTTTGCTCTTCCTTGGACAACCATGAGATCTTTTCTTCTGGCTTCTGATGTTTTGTCCTCCCTTATTCTTGATTTTTCTTAATCCATCATCACAGTTGAATTCAGAGATGGACTGTGAAGTAAAGCCAGCGATCTCTTCACTAGCGTCTCGCTCCTTGTTAACTGCCATCGCCTCAGTAATGGTCACCACACTGTGGATGAAGCAGCTACAGTTAACTTCAGTAGGCTAACCTCTGTACATATACCTACTCAGGTCAATGAGAAGGCATGCTCTTTGGCTTTGGTTGGAGAACAGGAATCTCCTTCAACCAATGACGTGTTAAGAATTGTGTGATGGTCATAAAGCTATTCAACTTAAAAATTCCATGATGGAATGGGGAGGACAATTATAATGATTCAGGTTTAAAGGGGAAGTGTTTTTTACAACACCACCTAAAATAATTTGAAAGAAATTATTCACTTTTCAACTTTATTTTGAAAATATTGACCCACATGGTGGAATAAATTCTCCCATGTCATTTTCCATAACAATCACATTTGCTATTTCTTAATATTATGCTAGAGTCCTGAAAAATGTGTAGCTTTAGATGTTTTTGAAATGTGGGTCCATATTCAACTCACAGTAGAAATGTGAGTTATCAGACTTCTCTTGAACAATTGCCTCTACCAAGGAACTATTCAGGGTGTGTGTTGCGGAGAAGAACGGAAATGCTCCAGTACAGTGCTTCAGCCACCAAGTGCCAATTAGCTAAATTTGTAAGTTAGAATTTTGGATCTTTAGAAGATGCATAGGACAGTACCAGTGCGCCATAAAATTCCACAATTATAAGCACAACCTGGCCAGAAGCAGAATTAGGAACTTTGAACTCACTAGTGGAGATTAGAACAATTCCAGAAACCAAAACAGAGAAAAGCCCATTGATGATAGTGAACAATATCTGGATTCCCTGTTGAAATGCCAAGTATGTGATTGCTACACAGATATAATGGACATTACTTGCACCCAGAAGTTGTTTCTTATGTTAAGAGTGATTGTACATGTACCAAAAGTGTTAATCAGATGATGAGAATGTCTGGAGTGAGGATGTTAGATACTGAGAAAAAGGACTGGGCAAATTCTTATGGTGGCTAAACAATGATGATGGAGTTAGTTGCCCTCATTGTCATAAAGCCACAGTAATCACCATATTAGAGTAATTAGGCTATTCAAAGACAGTTGTCTCAATTCCCATGGACCATAAATATATTACCTTGCATGAAAAGGCAGACCTTACAAGGATGACAGAGTAAGAGATGATGAGGTGAGGACATTATCTTGGATTACTCTGTTGGAAACAAAGTCCTCACCTTACACCAAAGAATATATAAGAGGTACAACCAAGGTCATGGGGGTCCCAACTGAGAATGTGGCATAGAAAACTCAAATGCTCCTTTAGGGTTACAATAAACTTCAAGGAATTTGGTAAATACATTGTTTCCTTTTTCATTGCTAGCAAAAGAGGGAAGGTTTAGTTTTAATCACATGATTTTGGAGAAACCCTGTACCATAGCAGATACAAGCTACTGTCATATCTCTGGTGGCTGATCAATAAGCTAAGAATATTCTGAAACTGGAGGAGTTTAAAATATAAGTTGAGATATCCAGCAGAGGTGAGCAGTGTATTATTCCCTGACATTGATTGTCTGGCCTATGGCCCTGACTGACACCACTTAGTAGGACCTCAGTGCCCTGCCAGTCCCCTGCCAGCCACATCCACCTGGAGCACAATCAACAGAGGAGAGATATGCACTAATACCTGACCTCTATCTTCTGATCCACAGACCTTTATATGTAGGTCTGCCAAGCTCCAGAAACATTCAGGGCTAACTGTGACACAACCAGCAGAGGTAAGCAACATTTTGTTCCCTAAAATGCATTGTCAGGCCCAATGTTCTGCCTGTCTCACCTAATAGTCCTGCTGCCAACATCAGAGAAATCCATCAAACACCATGGACACACACACGGCAAAAGGCCAGCATAAGAATAAAATCAATAAGAGATGAGGCAATATGGCACTGCCAGAGACTACCACAGTCAAAGCAAAAGAAGATGACCTTAAATATAATCTTATAATGATGAAAGAGGCCTTTCAAGAGGAAATAAATACGTCCCTTAAAGAAATACAGGAAAATATAATCAAACAGGTGAAGAAAAAGAATAAAACTGTTCTAAACCTGAAAATGGAAATAAAAGCTTGAAGAAAACACAAACTGCACTCCTAGAGATGGTAAACCTAAGAAAGAGATTAGGAAAAAAGTGAGATTTCACTAGTTCCTATTCCAAGCAGAGAAACTGTTTATAGTACTTCACAGACATTTTGCCCTGTTGAGCTAAACCTTTACAATTCTTAACTCAGCAATTCTGGCAGCCACCGGTAGATTCTCACATCCTACATATCAACACGGAACTTGGAATTATCTGCTGAAATGTTCCCAAGAAGACATGTTCCCATGTTATTTGTTATTTTTTTTAAATATTATTTTTTTAAAGATTTATTTATTATTTTTTATATTATTTATTCGATATATTTTTTTATTTACATTTCAAATGATTTACCCTTTTCTAGCCCCCCAATCCCTGAAAGTCCCGTAAGCCCCCTTCTCTCCCCCTGTCCTCCCACCCACCCCTTCCCACTTCCCCGTTCTGGTTTTGCTGAATACTGCTTCACTGAGTCTTTCCAGAACAAGGGGCCACTCCTCCTTTCTTCTTGTACCTCATTTGATGTGTGGATTATGTTTTGGGTATCCCAGTTTTCTAGGTTAATATCCACTTATTAGTGAGTGCATACCATGATTCACCTTTTGAGTCTGGGTTACCTCACTTAGTATGATGTTCTCTAGCTCCATCCATTTGCCTAAGAATTTCATGAATTCATTGTTTCTAATGGCTGAATAGTACTCCATTGTGTAGATATACCACATTTTTTGCATCCACTCTTCTGTTGAGGGATACCTGGGTTCTTTCCAGATAGAGGGCTAATATCAAATATATATATAAAGAACTCAAGAAGTTAGATTCCAGAAAACCAAACAACCCTATTAAAAATGGGGTACAGAGTTAAACAAAGAATTCTCACCTGAAGAACTTCGGTTGGCGGAGAAGCATCTTAAAAAATGTTCAACTTCATTAGTCATTAGGGAAATGCAAATCAAAACAACCCTGAGATTTCACCTTATACCAGTCAGAATGGCTAAGATTAAAAATTCAGGAGACAGCAGGTGTTGGAGAGGGTGTGGAGAAAGAGGAACACTCCTCTACTGCTGGTGGGGTTGCAAATTGTTACAACCACTCTGGAAATCAGTCTGGCGGTTCCTCTGAAAACTGGGCACCTCACTTCCAGAAGATCCTGCTATACCACTCCTGGGCATATACCCAGAGGATTCCCCACCATGTAATAAGGATACATGCTCTACTATGTTCATAACAGCCCTATTTATAATTGCCAGAAGCTGGATTTATTTATTATTATCTAAGTACACTGTAGCTGTCTTCAGATGCAACAGCAGAGGGTGCCAGATCCCATTACCTAATGGTTGTAAGCCACCATGTGGTTGCTGGGATTTGAACTCAGGACCTTCAGAAGAGTAGTCAGTGCTCTTAACCGCTGAGCCATCTCTCCAGCGCCAGCCCCATTTTATTCTTATGCAATGGTTCCTGTTCTAGCTTTGAGAAAATAGAACTATCCAGGCACTGTGGCATTTAGCCATAGAATCTGGTACTTATCAAAGAAGCAAGAGAAATCCTTAATCCCAAGCATTAGGGTAATTTAAACAACATAGGAACATTCATCCATCTTTTCTGTAGTTAAATGATTTTCCTTAAGTTCTTAAATTGATTGACTATCAGCCAATCAATCTATTTTAATAAATTTTATTTTTGATGAAAAATTTGAGATTTATAACATATAATGAATTTCATTCATTTACAAAGAAAAACTAATTTGAAATTTTCCAGAAAAATGAATAGACTTAGAATGTGTAATAGTAAGTGAAGTTACCAATCTCAGAAAGAACAAAAGATATGTTCTCTCTCATATACAGACTTTAATAACATGCACACACAGAAGCAAATGTACTTGTGGGTACAATATAACATGAAAAAATAGAATAAGCACAAGAACAAGGGAGTGACAAATGATTGAAAGGAGAAAATGGGCAAAATCTATGAAAGACTACTTAATGGTGATTTTTCTTACAGTTTAAATTTTGTCATAGATTTGTTTTTCATAGTGGATATATGTGATTTTCATAAAGTATAGTTGATACTGAAAATATAAAATTTTAATGTGAAGCTCTACAGTTTCTACTCTGTATTTCTATTCTAAGTGTATAGACATTAACCCAGTTGCATAGATTAGGGTCTGTGATGATTTTATTTATTTACAAGTTTTATAGTAAATATTATAAAATTTAAAAAAAATTAAAAGATTTTGCTTTTCATAATACTGTGTGTGTGTTTGGATTTCTCCACACTTTATGTAGTACTGTCATTCTGATATTTACCTTCACCCCTATCTGAACTCTTTTTTACCCTATATATTGGACTGTTTCTTTTATTTCTTGCCTTCATTTAATTTTTGCCAATAAATTTTAACTTTTATTTTATAATACACTCCTTTCTTTTTCTCTCAAGCATACATGATTAGGATGTCTCTATTCTTTATTACTTCTCTGGTTTTATTCTGACTTCACACAGAGCATAAACAGTGTACAATATTTTATTAATGTATTTCTGTGTATTACCTAGGAACTATCTTTTTTAAAAGATTCATCCATTTTATTTATTTTGTGTGTCAGGCCTGTGAGTGCCATGGCATCCATGCCAGGGACAAGAAGTTGGGATCTATTTCCTTCTTCCACCATGTGTGTTTGAGGATGATATGCTGGCCACCAAACTTAGCAGTCTTAATTCTCTGAGCTACCTCCCAGGTCTGTAAATGTCAGTTTCTTTTCAGAAGTGTAAGTTTTACAAGCTTTGCGTGTTGAACATGTGAAATGCTATTTATTTCGGTAAGTTAAGTCTATGGACATGGTCAAGCTTTTCAAATGATATCTCTCTTAGAGTGGAGTAGCTTTTACAGGTCAATCGCAAAGGATCATTTACTGTGTGTCTGTCCAAGGGAAGAATGTGCAGAGTTAAAGAGTCAGGCAATGGACTCCCGTATATACAGGATTTTAGATAATTCTCTGACTTTCAGTCTTGATCATTATATTACTTTTTACTTTAGTTGGTACCTCCATATCTGAACTTTTAGAGATGCTAAGTGGCAAATTTATTCACTCCTTATTGTTGCTCTTGTCTAAAGACATTTTCCTTTCAGTCCTCTGGTTTCTGCTAAATCATTACCACTGTGTTATCTGTCTTTGAAAAATGTGGTTATCTACAGTGTCCTCTGACTTTCTCTTCATCTTAGTTAATTTATACCGCAACCATTCCTATGTACCAGCATTTCAGTATAATTTTACTGCAAATAGAGAAGCAACAAGTTTAGTGTATTAAACTAAGTGGAAGTGATATAATAAGTATGTGAAAAAAGAAATTGATAGTAAACTATGGATGAAGTAATAATAAAGTATTGCAAATATATGAAACTTCTTGGGAAGTAATAATGATACATTTTTGTGCTTTAAATTTATAGTTCTTAAACATTAGAAAACTGATATTAAAATGGCAATTGTTAGTTAAGTAGCATGTATGAATATGTAATTGTAAATTATTCTTTCAGGAGAACATTCATTCACATATATTTGTCTATGAAATAAGGTTAGTAAAATACGTTATTACTTTTAATTGTCATCCAAATCAAAATTTTATTTAATTAAAAAGGTTGGTAGCTGTCAAGACATATTTGGTGGGAGATAAGTAAACAGAATATAATAGTTCAAAACTACCATCATTACATTTTCTTCTCTGTGATAAATGATCTAAGATAAACCACTTGAAATAAGAAAGACTCATTTTGGTTATGATTGCAGAAGTTCCAATTCAGGGTGCTCCTCATTCCTTTTGTGCCTCTAGCAGGAGGCATATGGTGAGAACAAAGTTAATTGTACTCAGAAGGCCAAAAGAAGGGTCAAGGTATGTTCACAATATGGTTTTCAAGGCCAAAGACCTAACTCTCTTCAAGTGTGTTCTACTTCCTGAACGGTTGCCCAGTACCTACCAATACTGCTACACTGCAGCTTTACAAAAATACTCCAAATCCAATCTACAACAGAGCAGTTTCCTCAAGGTCACATGTTAAGATAGTGTGCAGTGTATACATTGAACTGATACATTCTGATTCTTGAGTTTGTTTCCTCTAAATGTAGCCTAAAACCTCTTTAGATCACTTCTAGTTGCAATAAATTTATTTCTGAGATGAGTAGTATTCTCCAAAAAGGAATAAGTAATAAATTAATGAGCAAGAGAAATTGAATGATTGTAGATAATTACATTAATTTAGAAAATACTATATGGCCATTGAAGTTTATCAAATATTCATTGAAATTTGGAATTCCTTATTAACATTTGAAATTCAATTTTATCACACTGGTACATATTTTCTATTATAATTAATGCTAAAAAGCACTCATTTCAAAAGCAAAATTAATAAGTTGAACCCCAATTGCTACATTATTCCATGTAATATATACTTAGCCAAAATTTATGCAATATTTAGTGGGTCTAATAAGAGCTATTTGGATCAAATGACTTAATAGTATGACATTTAAATATCTTATTTACATATCTTTTCATAAGTTTTGCTCCTAGTTATTAATATAACTTGATCGTTATTATTTTAATTGTATCATATGACTAATATGACTATGCATGACTCTAAGAGATGACATTGGTATGATCTGAATATGGAGTTATAATTCATTTGCATAATGAGTTAAATGAGTCTTCCATAATTGTTTCCTTATCTTGCAACACAGGAATTTCCAAGCAAATATGATAAGAAATGATTATGATCATTGGAACACAAAGCTTTGTTCTTTTGGATGTGAAAAATGATTTTAGTAATTAAGTGAATGATTTCAGACACTCTTAGCAGGAATAAAACTGATTTCTGGTAAGTACAGAACAGGATAAAAGGGAACAAATGTTATTGTTGCTTAATATATTTATTGATTCATAAACTGTATTGCTTTTGTCATGTGTAGACTGAGCTTATTACTCCATATAGCTGTGGTCCAAGGAGTCCAAGATACATTTCAAGCTGGCAAGAATACTTGGCAGCATTATCCAAGTGGTATTGGTTTTGCAGTTATAAAAGATGCAGAATTTAGGATCTCTTTGCTGTTTTACAGAACAGCTAGAAGCAGGCAGTGTGTAAGTTCCAGAATCCCAAATAGGAGGCCCCAAGAGGATATTTCCTGAAGCTATGAAGAAGATGCCTAAGCTGCAATGTAGCTTCGTAGAATTTTGGAAATGCCAGAGCTGTCAGATATCCATAAAACAAAGCTGTAGGTATGGAATGGAGTCAGCCCAAAATAGAGACTGTAGAAGCTGCAGGCTAAATAGCTGGAAGGATGAGATTATGCAAGTCCTCTGGACCCAAGGTTATTCAATTGCGAGCCCCCAAATCTGCACACAGAGCTGAAGGATTTTTTTCTTTGTTGCTGTTTAATCTTACTTTGGTCTTATCACTTGCTGATTTGCTGCATTCTTTTCTTTTGACAAAGAAACATTTATTCAGTGATATTTTATACTAGAAGCATGCAGTTGTGTTTTCAATTTGTAGAGCTCATAGAGAAGAAGACATGCTTAAGTCTCAGTGTTTCTATACTTATTCTTTTAAGCAATGTTGAAGTAGATAAAGATTGAAATGAGGGGGATGCTTTTTGTGTCATGCTTCATGAATTTTGCATTATGATGTGTCCATGAGATTTTGGGGCCTGAGAGGAGATGATCTTTGTCACAAAACCATGAATTTGGTGTCAAATTGATAAGGGATAAAGTTTTGATGATTAAAGTATATTAATAATTTGACAGGATTTAGGATCTCTTAGGAGACAAGACACTAAGCATGCTCATAAGGTACTATCTAAATTAGATTATTTGAGGTAGGCCACCATATGTGTCAGCTGTACTATTGCTTGGGCTGGATTACCAGGTCAAATACAAAATACAATACAAGCTGATCAATAGCATTCATCACTGTCTCAGTGATTATGGATGGAATGCAAGCACCCACCTCCTGCTCCAGCTGACTGACCCCCAGCATTACACAGAAGGAAACCCATTATTACTTATGTTGCCCCTAGTTAGGAATTTTATCACATAAACAAGAAATATAAGTAATATATATAGCTTAAAGTTTAGAGTGCTCTTTAGTTATAATCCTGGTGGAGACAACCAGAAAGTTAAGGATACTGAAGGATTTCAGAGAGACAGAGAGAGAGAGAGAGAGAGAGAGAGAGAGAGAGAGAGAGAGAGAGAGAGAGAGAGAGAGAGGACAGCTCATGAAGGAGTTATGAAGAAGTTAGTACATGCTAAGGAAATTGTTCTTCATTTTGTTGAAAGCAGGAGCAACTGACATTTATAATCACAATGTGACAAAATCAAAACCGTTTAGGGAGACAATTCATGGTCTAAATCTAGAGACAAGAGGAGGACGAAAGAGACTCATTGGAGGGGAGAATAACATATGTAATGCTTTCTTCCATATGTGAATGTAGATTTGAATATATTTGTACATATGCACTTGTGTGTAAATGGGTATACATACTGCAAGAAAAAAGGATAATGGTAAAAATAATGTAATCAGTAAGAGAAGAAAATTCAAGACCATTAAGTCAGTAGCATATTAATACACAGAAAAAAATTCTATGTAGATATGTGTGTAATTATATATAATTAAAATAAATGTCATAATGAAACTCATTTTCCACTAAAACCTACTAAAAGAATGAGAAATAATTTCAAAGTTAAAAGAAAATGATGAAATTAGCTGAACAATTGAAATGTATCTTCCAAGAGTGGTATTGCTGGGTGTTCAGATAGATCTATTTCTAATTTTCTGAGGATTCTCCAGATTGATTTCCATAGTGGTTGTACAAGTTTGCAATCCCACCAGCAATGGGGGAGTGTTCCTCTTCCTCAATATCCTCTCCAAAGTATGTTGTCACCTAAGATTTTGATCTTAGCCATTCTGATTGGTATAAGGTGGGATTTCAGGGTCATTTTGATTTGCATTTCTCTAATCAATCACTAAGGACTTAGAACATTTCTTTACATGCTTCTCCGCCATTCGAGATTCCTCAGCTGTGAATTCTCAGGCTAGTTCTATACCCCATTTTTTTTTTTAAATTGGGTTGTTTGGATTTCTTTTTGGTGCTTAGCTTCTTGAGTTCTTTATATATTTTGGATATTAGCCCTCTATAGGATGTGGGGTTAGTGAAGATTTCTTTTTCCCAATTTGTAGGTTGCAGATTTGTCTTATTGACTCTGTTCTTTGCCTTACAGAAGCTTTCCAGTTTCATGAGGACCCATTTATCAATTCTTGATCTTAGAGCAAAATCCATTGAAGTTCTGTTCAGGAAATTACACCCTGGGCCAATGAGTTCAGGGTTCTTTCTCACTTTCTCTTCTATTAGATTTAGTGTATCTGGTTTTATGTGGAGATCCTTGATTCACTTGGTCTTATGCTTCGTGCAAGGTAACAACTATGGGTCTATTTTCATTTTTCTACATATAGTCAGTTCACCTCCAGCAGGAAGACAGGACATCAAGTGAGGGAGATGGGATCCAACCCAGAATCAAACCCTAACCCATATGTGTTCCAGTCTGAAAGAACTGCAGGGATGGAAATGGAGAGGATCCTGAGGAAGAGAAGGTTTAGTGACAGGCCCAAATTGGGATACAACTCAAGGGGAGTTCCCAAGATCTGACACTATTACTGAGGATATGGTGCACTCACAAAAAGGGACCTAGCATGACCACATTCCAGATCACACAACAAGCAACTGAAAGAGTCAGATGCAGATATTTCTGCCCAACCAATGGATAGAAGTTGCTAACCCCTGTGGAAAGAGGAAAGCTGGAAGAAGATGAGGAGGATGGTGACCCTGTATGAGCACCAGCAGTCTCAATTAATCTGGATCCCTGAGATCTCTCAAATACTGGATCCCCAAACAGGCAGCATACACCAGCTGATATCAGGCCCCCAGCACATATAGAGTAGAGGACTGCTGGGTCTTGGTTCAATCAGAGAAGATGCACCTAACCCTCAAGAGATTGGAGGCTCCAGGGTGTTTAGAGGAATCTGGTTGGGTGGGGGTAGGTTGTGGGGACATCCTCATGGTGACAGGGTATGGGGAGGAGGTATGGGATGTGGAACAGTCAGAGGGTGAACCAGGAAGAGGAAATAAAATCTGGAGTTTAAAAAAAAGTAATTAAATAAAAGACAAAAAAGGAAATGTATCATGGTAAAATTAATTTTCCTATGTGTGTATAGGTAACTGATAACTTTTGTTTATCATCATATCACTTCATAATGTTTTTCTACCTTTGTCTATTATGTATGCAATATTTTGTGTGACTATGGAAATTTTTTCCCTGTGTTTATCTGGTTATGGTGGAAATTGAGCTAATTCTTTTCACCAACATTAGCTTCTATTCTGTTGTCTAATCATAAAAACTCAGACAAAGTGTCAGGGAAATTTTGTGGAATTTTTATAGTATGGAAACTGAATAGCTCTTTATTCAATGATAACTTTGTCAGGGAATAAATAAATAAATAAATAAATAAATAAATAAAAGACTTCCTGAAATTTAATGAAAATATTGACACATCATACCCAAACTTATGGAACACAATGAAAGCAGTGCTAAGAGGAAATCTCAAAGCACTAAGTGCCCTGATAAAGAAACTGGAGAGATCATACACTAACAACTTAACAGCACACCTGAAAGCTCTAGAACACAAAGAAGCAAACTCACTCAAAAGAAGTAGAAGGCAGGAAATAGTCCAACTCAGGGCTGAAATAAACCAAATAGAAACAAATAAAACAATACAATAATCAATAGAACGAGAAGCCAGTTCTTTGAGAGAATCAAAAAGGAGAGATAAATCCCTAGCCAAAATAACTACAGGGTCAGGGGCAGTATCCAAATTACAAAATCAGAAACAAAAGGGAAGACATAACAACAGAAGTGGAGGAATTTAAAAAAAATTCATCAGATCCAACTATAAAAGCCTATACTCAACAAAACTGGAAAATCTAGAAGAAATGGATGATTTTTCTATACAGATGCCACATACCAAAGTTAAATCAAGAGCAGGTAAACTATCTAAACAGGCCTATATCACACAAGGAAATAGAATTCATTAAAAAACTCCCAACTAAAAAAGCCCAGAGCCAGATGGATTTACTGCAGAATTCTACCAGACCTTCAAAGAAGACCTGATACCAATATTCCTCAAACTATTCCATAATATAGAAAAAGAAAGAATACTACCTAACTCGTTCTATGAAGCCACCATTACTCTGATACCTAAAGCACACACGGATCCAATCAAAACAGAGAACTTCAGACCAAACTCCCTTATGAATATAGATGCAAAAATACTCAATAAAATTCTTGCAAATGATATCCAAGAACACATCAAAACCTTCAGTAAGCTTCATTCCAGGGATGCAAGGTTGGTTTAATATATGAAAATCCATTGATGTAATCTACTTTATAAACATACTCAAAGAAAAAAAAAACATGTGATCATCTCCTTAGATGCAGAAAAAGCATTTGACAAGATAAAATACCCCTTCATGTTAAAAGTACTAGAGAGATCATGGATTCAAGGCCCATACCTAAACATAATAAAAGCAATTTATGCAAACCAACAGCCAATATCAAATCAAATAAAGACATATTTGAGGCAATCCCATTGAAATCAGGGACAAAACAAGGAAGCCCACTCTCCCCATATCTATTCAATATTATACTAGAAGTGTTAGCTAGAACAATAAGAGAATAAAAAGAGATCAAGGGAATACAAATTAGCAAAGAAGAAAAAAATGTATCACTATGTGCAGATGATATGATAGTATAAATAAGAGACCACAAAACTTCTACCAGAGAACTCCAGCTAATAAACAATTTCAGCAAAATGGCCAGATATAAAATTAACTCAAAAAATCAGTAGCCTTCCTTTATACAAATGACAAACAGGCTGAGAAAGAAATTATGAAAACAAGTCCCTTCACAATAGCCATAAATAATATAAAATATCTAGGGGTAACTCTAACCAAACAACTGAAAAATCACTATGACAATAACTTCAAGTCTCTTAAGAAAGAAACTGAAGAAGATCTCAAGAAATGGAGACATCTCCCTTGTTCATGGATGGACAGAATTAACATAGTAAAAATGGCCATCCTACCAAAGGCAATCAATCTATAGATTCAATGCAATCCCCATCAAAATCCCAATGCAGTTCTTCAAAGACATGGAAAAACCAATTCTCAAATTCATTTGGAAAGGTTAAAAAAAAAAACAGTATAGTGAAAACAATGCTTAACAATAAAAGAATGGCAGGGGAAATCACCATCCTTGACCTCAGGGTTTACTGCATAGCAATAGTGATAAAAACTGTGTGTATTGGTGCAGAAACTCACATGTTGATCAATGGAATAGAATTGAAGACCAAGAAATAAAACCACACACTTGTGGACACTTGATATTTGACAAGGAAGCCAAAAATATACAATGGAAAACAGAAAGCATCTTCAATAAATGGTGCTAGTCTAACTGGTTGTCTATATTTAGAAACATAAAAATAGACCCATATCTTTTACCTTGCACGAAGCTAAAGTTCAAGTGGATCAAGGAACTCAACATAAAACCAGATATACTGAATATAATGGAATAGAAAGTGAGAAAAATCCTTGAACTCATTGGCACAGGGGGGAATTTCCTAAACAGAACTCCAATGGCTCATGCTCTAAGATCAAGAATTGATAAGTGGAATCTCATTCTTGGGAATATAGCTAAAAGATGGCTCATCATGCCACAGGGGCACATGTTCCATTATTTTCATTGTGTCCCTATTTGTAATAGCCAGAAGCTGGAAACAACCAGATGTTCCATGACAGAAGAATCGATACAGAAAAAGGAGTTCATTTACACAGTGGAATACTACTCAGCTTTTGAGAACAATAACATCCTGAGTTTTGCAAGCAAATGGATAGAACTAGAAAATATCATCCTGAGTGAGGTAACTCAGACCCAAAAGGACATGCATGGTATGTACTCACTAAGTGGATATTAGTCAAAAAAATTACAGAAAACAAGAACAAGATACAGTCCACAGAACTCAAAAAATGTAAACAAGCTAAAGTGCCCAAGTGAGGACACCTCAGTCCCACTTGGGAGGGAGAAGAAAGTAATCACAAGTCAGCAGGGAGTGAGGAATCTGGGAGGGAAAGTAGAAGTGGTAGGGGAGAGGGGGGAGAGGGAAACCTGATGTGACATTGGGGATGGGAAAAGGACCGCATCCCTGAGGATCAGCAGATAGAATGGAAGCGGGCAACCTCAGGAGATAGGAAGTTGGAGGGACCCTCCAGAATGCACCAAGACGTGGGAGGTGAAAGAGTCTCGGGACTAAAAGAGAGGACCTTAGATAAAATGCTTTATAGTAGGGAGAGGGAACTTATAGAGCCCACCTCCAGCAGGAAGACAGAGTATCAAATGTGGGAGGGGGACCATCCCACAGTCATAACTCATAATTGTTCTTGTCTGAAAGAATTACAGGGATTGAAATAGAGAGGAGCCTGAGGAAAGGAAGGTCCAGTGACAGGCCCAAAGAGTGATCCAGCTCAAGGGGAGGTCCCAAGGCCTGACACTATTACTGAGGCTATGGAGCACTCACAAAAAGGAACCTAGCATGACAGCACTCCCAACATGCAGTTGAAAAAGTCAGATGAAGATATTTGCACCCAACCAATGGGCAGAAGCAGCTGCCCCCTGCTGTTGAATTAGGGAATACTGCATGAAGCTGAGGGTGACCCTGAAGGAGGACCAGCAGTCTCAGTTAATTTGGACCCCTGGGTTCTCTCAAACACTAGACCACCAAACAGGCAGCGTATACCAGCTGATATGAGGCCCCTCGCACACACACAATAGAGGACTGGGGGGCGGTGTCTGTGATCATTCAGAGATGATGCATCTAACCATCAAGAGACTGGAGGCTCCAGGGAGTTTAGAGGTCAGGTGGGGTGGGAGTTGGGGACATCCACGTAGAGACAGAGGGTGGGGAGGAGGAATGGGATGTGGAACAATCAGAGGGTAGACAGGGGTTGGCAGGGTGGGAGATAAAATATAGAGTGTATAAAATAATTAATAAAAAATGAGGAAAAAGGAAAAAATAAGGAAGTTATTTTAATAATGTATCTACTAAAGTGCCTTTAATATAAAAATTAATACTGAAAGTAGCCAGAAAAGATGCTAGAAACCATTGGTAAAGTTAATGATTTCAGTTCTATAAATAAGAGATTATTGTAAATTATTCCATTGTGGTAAACATAACCATATGTCTACATACCAACTCAGGAAAATTATTCAGATGTTAAGGATCCCATTAGTATAACATGTGTTAACACGTGTAAACATGGACTTACTATCTAGCACTTCAAAAAGTTAAAAGAATGAGAGGTTGTTGGATTATGTAGGAATTTAATGAGTTAATGTTTTATTTTGGAACTAGAGATGTATGCTGAGCTCTGCTAACTTGTTGGAGCCCCTTTTCTTATCTTGGGAAAGGAAATGCTTGCAAAACCCAGCCTTAAGAAATGATTAGCACTGCCATCTGGTCAAAAGTCAAGCCACAGATGCTGTTTGTTAAGGATGGAATGTTTGAACTGATACCTACAATGTTTGTTCCTGCAGTCATCTCTACACTAGATGGAAATTTCCCTTAGTGGGCATGGAACTCTACAACCTCCCTTAGATGATCATTACACAGGGGGTAAAGGCTGGATTTTAACAAAGCATTAGCTAGACTTCAAGCTCACAAGAATAAAAGTGAGTTCTCCAATCAAGTATCTGGTTCTTTATTAGTTTCTATGCTTCTGTAACATTAGGAATGAAAATTATATAACTGGCAATTTTAAAATTGGGAAAGATTACAGAAAATGACTATAGTATGTATCAAATTGTCACCAGGAACAAAACAAAGGATGCTTCCACAAAAGGTCATCTTTTGCTCAAATATCAGTTTATTGAGCTTCCTTATAAAGCACAAGTGAAGAAATACATTGAGAGCCTGTGTTACCCCAAAACAAATATATAATGGCAAACTCTCTCTCCATATGATTGATGAAAGCGATGTAGAAAATACATGCTACAGTCCTACCTTTCATCCATCTCCCAATTCCTACATGGTTTAACATTTCTGAAGAAAACTTGCAGTTGGAAAGAAAGTAAGGAAATAAAGCTGGAAACTTAGGCAAGGATCTCCCTACACTTTTCCTCCATCTGCTGAGGAGTTCTAATAGTTCCCCCATTGTTAAACATACCTGGCCACAACTACATTGTTCTGCTCTAGTTTCTGTGGTTACAAAGCAAAGACCTGAATGGCTACATGTAACTCCAAGAGGAGAAAACACTATGTAACAAGAACTTAATTTGAACATGTTTGAATGGGACAATCTTAGGCAGCTAAGCAGAGATGTCCACAATTGGAAATACAAGCAGTTTTAGCTTCTTGTTTAAAGAGACACTTGCTGAGTTATAAATGTAAAAGTCTTCTATGTATAAATGATGGGTATGACTGTGAAGTTAGGCAAGAATACCAAGAGATTAGAAAGATAGCAGTATAGTGATTGATCCATGGACCTCTCTGACATTTATTGTGAAGACATTAAAAAGAAAACAGAATAAGTGATTAAGCATGGATCAGTGAAATAGGAAGAAAGCCAGGTAACAATGGTGTCACATAAACCTTGGGAAGCAAATGAATATTTTACTTTGAAGTTCAACCATGTATGCCTTCAATACATACCTTTATTGATCACTTGAAACCTTCATGCATTAGATTTTAATCATTTTCATTCTCCTCTTACCATATCCTCCCCAAACCTCTTACCCTACTGTCTACCAAATGTCCTCACTTCCCCTCACATACACATGTATTCTCATACACACACACACACACACACACACACACACACACACACACACACACACTGTAAAGTGCACCCCAGTGCTCTATATAACAGTTGTTATACCAGTTTTTAAGCAAAATATCAAAACTATCTTGCATTTTCTCACCATCAATAGCATATCAGACATGAGTGGGACTTTATGCTCACCTCCTCTTCTTTGTGTTAAGATTTTTGTCTTTCATACCACCTTTGCATGCTGTCACTATTGCTGTAAGTTCATATATGCACTGGCCTTGTGTTGAGAACAACAGCCCCTTTGAAGCTCTCTGACACCTCTGGCTTCAGCCTATCTTCTGCATGGGTACCTGAGTTTTAGAGGGAAGTTTTTCATAAAGATATATTGTTTACACTAGTGTTCAAAGTGTCTCACACTGCCAATTGTCCTGTTATTATTCCATGTGTTAACTACCATCTACTGCTAATAAGCTATGCTGTTGAAGATCGAATGATGTGCTAATCTATGGTTGTAGCAATAAGTCACTCAGAGTCACTTTAGTGTTATGTCAGTTTAGTAGATGAATGGTTATAGGATTTTCCCTAGAGCCCATGACATGTCTAGACACTGGATCTTGACCTTATGGACAATTTCAGTTAGGGCTGTTCTCTTATAGAGTGGGACTTTAGTCCAATAAAATGGTGATTGATTACTCCCATCATGTTTGTGCCCCTTTTGGACCAGTGGGTCCATCTTCCCAGGCAGGCCGTTACCTAGTTTGCAGACTTCACTGCTAGGTAGATTAATGCTTGCTTTCCTCCTCCAGCAGCATGCATAGCCATCTTCCTAAAATATGAGAGCTAGACAGCAACAATGAAACTTTCAGCTGAATATCACCTAGATTTTTCTGTGTTTTATAACTCAAGGATATGGTATCTTTAGCAATAAGGTTGCAGTCAGTTTATGGAGGGTAACCAATGACATTGGCAATAATGTAATACTTGTGGAGGGGAATTGGTGGAACTGTACTGAACAACTCAAAGGAGGTAACCCAGTCTTGGTACTGTTTGGTCTGTTTTGTTTTGTTAGTGGTGTTTTGTGTGGTAGTTATGTTGTCTGGTTGTGATATTATTTGCTCCAATATAACGTAACTACGTTTAAGCTTTTAATGTGTATCTGCATTATAGAAAGCTTCTATAGTTGTAGTTTTTTTTTTTTTCTATTTGGCTTTTTTGAGAGGCCTTTACCATTATTTCTCCCTACTCATAAGCTCACCTTTACCCTGTTATTGTCTTCCTATCACTCATCCCATTTAACCTTTTATTCATCTTGGTTGTTTCCTTTGGCTGTCACTTTCATCTTCATTTTCTCAGTGTTTTTCTTCTTCCCTCATGTTAATCTTTTCTAAAATTTTGAATTTTAGAATAACTGCAATTTCCCTAACAGTTTCCCAGTAACACATCAAAACTATGTCTCCTTCAATCTTTTCTTCCTAAAACTATCTCCCCTCCTGAGCAAAAAGTAACATTAGTGATACTTCTGCCTTGTCTCTTTAATTAACCACACAGCCCAAAATGTGAGAATAGCGTGACTGAGAGACTACTATCTTTGAACCTGAATAACCCCCTTACCTCTGGTGGACTATGATCCAGCTTGAACTGCTCCCTTCTTGGAATTGCATTCCAGCCTTAACAGCCATCTCAACCTTCCTGTGGCTAGTAGTTTCAATTTCCTAAAGTCAACACCACTAATACCTTTCCTGCATCATCCACATTTTTCAAGCTGGACATTAGCCCTTGGGGTGGGGGACCACCTTAGCCTTCTCTGTGTCCATGTTCTTGTGCTCTGTTTTTCTTTTTTAAAAGTCCTTATTGTCTATCAGTTGCTACTATTCTTTACTCAAGTTTTATTCAGAAGACTGAATTTTTTTTTCAGCCGGGACTCAGATTCCCAAGAGTTCTTTTATATGTTACACAGATAATTTATTTATTTATTTATTTTTTTTTTTTGAGACACGGTTTCTCTGTGTAGCCCTGGCTTTCTTTGAACTCACTCTGTAGACCAGGCTGGACTCGAACTCAGAAATCCACCTGCCTCTGCCTCCCAAGTGCTGAGATTAAAGGCGTGTGCCACCACTGCCCAGTCCAGATAATTTTGTAATGTTCTCTTGTTATAATATAAAATTGTTTTATCAAATTCCATTGGACATTTTTGGAATCCGTGGTACCTTTACTTTACTTCAATTGTTTCATGTTTTTAAGTATCTTCTATTATTTGTTGCAGTTTGTCTTACTGAATTAGGATATTATGATATTGTTGATTTATTCTGCTACACATAAGAACAGATGGGCATTCTCATATTTGTTAATGATACTTTCTGACAATTTAAAGATATATAAATGGAGATATTTGTAATATGTTTTCTTTAAAGAAAGCCTCCCTTCAATCAATGAGTAAATGTGTAAATCTTTTTAGTAAATATTCTTGGTAAAGTTATAAAAAAATGGAAGCTATTTTCTTTCTTCCTCTAAGTATTTGATTGCAGTTCTAATGAGGTCAGGGGAAATCAGGAGGATGTAAGTGCCTATTCAAAGATTTATTGAGAATCTATGATATAATTTATTGAGGAACTATAATTAACACATCCTAACTTTGTATATAACTTTCTGCCCTTGAAATTATTGGGACCAAATATAAGTAGTTTAATTGAAATTTCCTTTTTTTCATAAAAATATGATATTCATATTCTCTGCTTATATGAAAATAATTGTTATTGACTCAGTATTTCATTGAGAAGATACAATGTTGTTATAGTTAAAACAAATAAAAGTCTTATAAGGAATTCTGTAGTGTGGTGTCATGAAAAGAACTCAGGGATTCAGAAAAAAACTGTGTTCTGATCCTGACTCGTTATCTAACTTCACTGGTATATCAGTTAATTGGCTAAAAATTCCATAAGGATAGCTTTCTTATCTTGAAAAAAAGGCAATGATTAAATTATATGAGTGCTTTTAAATCATTATTTAATAGCACTGCTTCATTAACCAATGGATTTTCATATTACAAGTAGCTAAAATTAGAATTGTTGAGGTCACACAATGAGACTCTTATGCCTTGAAGAAAACCAAAAACAATTGCAATTATTTAAATGGTGAAATTTAATTATCTAATTATCCATTTACCATATGCTTTTTTGAGAAAATATTGTTCTTCTCTGAGTTAAACATTAAGGTAGGTACTGAGAAAACAATGTGGGAATGAATATGATGAAATTATATATAAATGAACAAAATCTGGACTTTGCAAGCAATTTAAATTTCAGTTGGCAATTTTGTCAAATCATAATGTGGTTACTGAATTCCTCACTAAGTAGAAACTCCCTTCATATCTTAGTCCCTTAATAACAGGTCCCAATTGATTTAATATACTCAGTAGATATCACACTTTCAGTTCCGTACACTATATCTCATAACCGCAATTTTTGGAGTTGGAGTATTGCTCGATTTCTCAAAACATGTTCCCTCCTGTGACTCATGACCACTATGGATTCCTGGCATTCCTATAGTTCTTTGGCCAGATACGATTAGCCTTGATTTTTTTTTTTTTTTAACTTAAGAATGCTCTGACTGCATGTTTACCTGCATAACAGAAGAGGGCATTAGATCCCTTCATAGACAGTTGTGAGCCACTATGTGGTTGCTGGAAATTAAACTTGGGACCTCTGGAAGTGTATCCAGTGCTCTGAACTGCTGAGCTATCTTAGCAGACCTTAGCTTTGAATCTTATTCTGCAACAATTATGTCTGCTAGTTAGACAAAAGATAAGGTCAAACTGGCATATATTTTATAGTTCATCTTTGTTATTAACCTGTGGCTCACCACTTATCAAGAATGCTAATTTGTATGTGTGCTGTTAAAAATGTACCAGATGAGAACAAGTTTCTCCCATCCTGAATTAGTCATTGTCAAATTCTGTATATTATTGAAGAACCTACTGATAAAGTTTAAGCTGACAAAGATTAACAAACTACTAAAGTTTGTTCATTATTACCTATAAATTGTCACATTTGGAATAATCTTGGTCTCATCTTGGAAATTATAGAATGTGATAAAAACTATAATAGGTGATATTTAGAGAGAAGTTTTTTTGACTGCTATGAAATAGTGTAACCCTAGCCCTCTTCTCATTTTGTAATGTTCACAGATGTTTCTTGTATGCTCCCTTCATGGTAAGTAGATTGGCAACATTCTCAATATGCACACAAAATTATGTGTATGTGACTGAATTGTCTGTTTTAATCCAACAAGCTTTAGGGCACCAGTGTAAACCATTCTTGTCCTTGCTGTCATTACTAAGATGTTTCTTATTTGTTCTGACATCTTATGGAAGATAATATTGTTTCTTCCTATATAAACTCTAATGAAATTGTATTTCAAAAGCTTTTGGCTGGGATAATCTAGAATGTATACAACATACTAAAGACAGTATAAAGTTATGAAAAAGCTATTATTGTTGCAGCAATCATTTTGTTTGTTCTAATATGAATTAGTATATATTGGTACAAATACACGTTGTATTTTGAGACAAAAATTTGGCCATGGACCTAAAACTGTACAACTAGTAAGATGTTGAAATTACTATTCTTCATTGTTCTTATTTGTTAAATATAATTTTTAAAAATGTTTATGTCTTAGGGTCATTGTGAGCATTAAAGGAGTTAATATACATGGAAACATATGTCATAGTCAATATTCAGCTGACAAGTTTAATGCCATGTTTGCTGCTGATACCTTTCAGCATTTTCTAAGATTCCATTACACATTTAATTTTCTTTTGTTATTATTTGTGTGTGTGTGTGTGTGTGTGTGTGTGTGTGTGTGTTTAAGTATGTGCAGTGAATATATCTGTGGAAGCCAGAAAATGTGTTGGTTATTCTGGAGCAAAATTACAAGCAGTTGCAAGCTACCAGATCTGGATACTAGGAACCCTATCCAGGTCCTTTGCAAGAGTAGTGCATGATCTTAACTGCTGAGTCATTTCTCCAGCATCCAAAGATTATTTTTAAAAGCAAAATCAAGATGGGAAAGAAACTTGAGAATTGTAGGGATCATTGTATGAGTAAAATAGAAACTTCCAACTTCTATTTGAGGTATATAATGACAAAGTTTAATTTAATTTAGTTTAATTTAGGCATTTTGAGGAGGAGGTGGCCTTTGAGCTAATGAGTAAAATCACATTAAACGTTTCTGAGTGATGAACTTTCTAAGCAGATATACCAGCAAAAACACCCACATCTGAGGATGTGAGTGATCATGTCCTGTTCTAGGGAGAGCTAAGAGGCCAGGGAGCCTGATGCAGAAAATGAATTAAGAACTGTGGGAATAAGATCAGATCAACTAGAGCATAATGGCCCAGCAATATCTCATAGTCCACTTCTATCTTGTAGATTTTGATGCTAAGCATATGGATTTTTGATATGGGGCTGTTGTTATCTAATTACCCTTAAAATGAATCTTTTTAAATAAAAAGTGTAATATTTTAGCACCATGTTTTCCAAAAACATGCCACAACTATTTTCTTTTTTAATTGTATTTGTTATTTTATATATTTACGTTTCAAATGTTAATGCCTTTCCCAGCTTCCCCCCTAAAACCCCCACCACAACCTTCTATCGCATTCCCCTCTCCCCCTCCCTTTGCTTCTATGAGGGTGCTCCTCCCTACCCACCAATTCCTGCCTCACCACCCTAGCATTCCCCATACACTGGCACATCCAGCCTTCACCGGACCAAGGGCCTCCACTCCCAATGATGCCAAATAAGGCTATCCTTTGCTACATTTGCAGCTGGAGCCATGGGTCCCTCCATGTGTATTCTTTGGTTAGTGGTTTAGTCCCTGGGAGCTCTGAGGGGTCTGGTTGGTTGATATTTTTCTTCTTTCTATGAGGTTGCACTCTCCTTTAGTTCCTTCAGTCCTTCCCCTAACTCCTCCATTGGGGTCCTCATGCTCAGTCCAATGGTTGGCTATAAGCATCCACATCTGTATCTATGAAGGTCTGGCCGAGCCTCTCAGGAGACATCCATATCAGGTGCCTGTCAGCAAGCACTTCTTGTCATCAGCAATAATGACTGAGTTTGGTGGCTGCGTATTGGATGGATCCCCAGGTGGGGTAGTCTCTGAGTGGCCTTTCTTTCAGACTCTTATCCACTCTTCATCCCTGTATTTCCTTTATACAGGAGCAATTCAGGGTTAAAATTTTGGAGATGGGTAGGTAGTCCCATCCCTCAACCTGCTGGCCATACCTAATCTCTAGATATGGTCTCAAAAGATTCTCCCTACTCTTTGTTTGGTATTTCAGCTAACATCATCCATGTTGGGTCCAGGAAGCCTCTTCCCTCAATAGAGGAATACATACAGAAAATATCATACATTTACACAGTGGAGTAGTACTCAGCTATTAAAAATAATGACTTCATGAAATTCACATGCAAATGGATGGAAATAGAAAATATCATCCTGAGTGAGGTAAACACAGTCACAAAAGAACATGCATGGTATGGACTCACTTAGAAGTGGGTATTAGGAAAAAAGTTTAGAATACCCATAATGCAATTTACAGACCATATGACACTCACGATGAAGGAAGACCAAAGTGTGGATGCTTCAGTCCTTCTTGGGGGAACAAAATAATCACGGAAAATAGAGGGTGGGTGGGACTTGGGAAGAAGAGAGGAGGGGGAGAGGCAAAAAGGAGGGCATGTTCAGGTATGGGAGGAGATGGGGGAGATACACATAGGTCAGAAAATTGAACAGAGTTGTGTAGCAATGGGGAATGGGGAACTGGGGGTAGCCAACATAAAATTAATCTTGTTTGTGATGAGGAGAAGAGAACTTAGAGGAATCAGTGTAATAAACAAGAATAGAAACAAAAAGACCAATGGCAGCGATTGTTAACAAGATCACAGATTACCAGCTGGCAATGAGACCTTCATCACTCTTGACTTTCAGTGACAGGACCAGGCAGGGTACCCACTTGGGACATGTCATGATTGCCCCCACCCACCCATATCTCTGGAAATAATTAAACCATCATTAGTCTAAAGTTACCACAAGTGCTTGAAATACCTACCAGCCCAGGATACTGTTTGTTTAGGCCAATCACATCTTTGAATTTTAATGTTCACACAATCAGGACAACACACAATTAAAATCATCGATTGGTCAATGTGAAGAGAATAAAAGACTTTGGAGCCTTCAGCCCTAAATAGAACATACATATTACAACCCTCTCTCCAAAACTCAGAGATCTCCAAGGAAGAGCAGATAGAAACATTGTAAGAGGTAGAGATGGAATATAGAAGCAACAAGACAGTGTGGCATGGATATACCTATCAACTAAGTTATTGTGACTGTATATACATGGCTTGGAAAGCTCCAGCCAGACAAAACTCTTGGAGTGGGGAAGGTGGTCTGATACTTCTATCACTAGCTGAGGATCCATTAGCATTTGAAAGCTCTAAGAGAGAGTGACTAAGGTTATCCTTAAGATGTAAGTCCTGACCACATGCAAGGGTTCACATCAGTGTTGTATAATCTTTTAAATATTAAATTATATTGCTGATAATTGTCCCCATATATCATAACATTACCAAATTCATTCTTGCAAAATTTCACAGAATATCAAGGGTGCTACTTTATTGGGAATCCAAAATTTTAGGACAGTTTTATATAATAACTTAGTTGTCTATGTGTCCAATAATAAGAGGATTCTGTAGTCATTATGAGGCAGTATAAGTGTCAGACTTAATTAATTTTTACTTTTTAGATAAAAATTCACTCTCATGATAGAAACAGAAGGTTTATCCTTGATTTTGTTGCCCCACATTTAAGATTATCACCAGAAGAATCTCAGTTTACTTAGTGCTAATATTTGGAATCACCTTCCCCAAACAATAAGTAAACTTTACACTGAAATGAAATTTATTTTGTTCCTACTCACTTGGGTTTACTAGAATATACACAAGGGCCTTTGTCGAAAGGCCACGTAGGTCTATATTTTAATTCTTCTCTGATTTTAAAACAAGGACATAATCAGAAGAGTGCATACTTCTCTAGCCATTGTGATCAATACTGTTATATTGTTATATATATCAAGATTTTAACATTTATATATTTTTCAGAGTTCTATCTGTAGCTTCCAGTCTGTCCAATCCAAATATATTGGGCTGTTATTTATGGTTATTAATCATTTTCTCCTCAAAACTTTTTTAATTAATTAATTTTTTACACTCCATATTTTATTTCCCCCACTCCCGTCCACCCTTGAACTGTTCCACATCCTGTACCTTCTCCTTACCCTCCTGTCTCCATGTGGCTGTCTCCATCCAATACCCCACATGACCTCTAAACACCCTGGAGCCTCGTCTTCTGAAGGTTAGGTGCTTCATCTCTGAATGAACACAGACTGGTCATTCTGTGCTGTATGTGTGTTGGGGTCCTCATATCAGCTGGTATATACTGTCTGTTTGGTGGTCTAGTGTTTGAGAGATCTCAGGGTTCCAGGTTAATTGAGACTGCTAGTCCTCCTATAGGATCTCCCTTCTCCTCAGCTTCTTTCGGCCAGCTGCTTCTGTCCATTGGTTGGGTGCAAATATCTACATCTGACTCTTTCAGCTGCTTGTTGGGTGTTCTGGAGTATGGTCATGATAGGTACCTTTTTAGGTCCCATTTTGTGAGTAATCTATAGCCTCAGCAATAGTGTCAGGCCTTGGTACTTCCCCTTGAGCTGGATCCCACTTTGGGCCTGTCATTGAACCCTCTTTTCCTCAGGCTTCTCTCCATTTCAATCCCTGAAATTCTTTCAGACAAAAACAATTATGGGTCAGAGTTTTCACTGTGGGATGGTCTCCCTCCCCCATTTGATGTCCTATCTTCCTGGTGGAGGTGGGCTCTATAAGTTTGCTCTCCCTACTGTCAGGCATTTCATCTTTGAGTCCTGAAAATCTCTCACCACCCAGGTCTCTGGTATAGTCTGGAGGGTTCCCCCCCCCCACCTCCTATCTCCCTAGGTTGCCTGTTTCCATTCTTTCTGATGGCCCTTAGGGCTTCAGTCCTTTTCCCTCATCCAATCCAGATCAGGTTCCCATCTACATCCACTCAGCTCCTGAGTCTGCTTCCCCTCAAAACTTTTTTAAACTGACAGATTTTATCTCTTTGAGGGACATTCTTGAATATAATCACATTTACAAAATTTAAGCAACACATTCATTTTAATTTAGTACAATGAACCAAAATACTTTTATCACAATGCCAGTGTTTGAAATACCCAGTGAAAATTACTTTATTTATACCCATGGTTCTCAGAACAGTTGATAATCCCTTTGTCTTTTAGCATTTTTATAATGGTTCTCTGCCTGCTACTATCTTCTTTCCCATCCTCGTCCCTACAGACTCCAAATAGCTAAGTCTCCTCACTTTTTGAGACAAAAATACTTTTTTTTACTATTAGTCTTTAACTTCCTTTATATTTTACTTGAGTAGTAGATAGTCTTCTGATCCATAGTCAGACACTTTATCCATTATGTCACTGGCCTGCCATGCAGTTAGATATTTTTTAGTGTGCTTATCTTGATTCACATATGGTTTTGTTTCCTCCCTTTAAGTGAATGATAAGGACAATGTATAATTGCACCTTATATACAATTATCAATGTATTATTTCATTATATCATTCAGAATACACCTATCTAATAGTAACTTTAAAAGGGGTATATTCGAATATCCATTGGTGATTTTAAAATGAAATCTTCTATCTCCTGAAATTCAAGAAAGGTCTCTAAAGGAGCTATCGTCTTGATCTCTAGTCTTTATTCTTACCTACAAAACATTATCCCTAACCAACACAAACATGTATCCATTGCAGCTGAGAGTATTATTACTTTATTTGATCTTATTTCAGGGTAAGGCTTGCTTGACTTTACAACCCTAGATAATACATGAAGAGAGTAATGACTATATTAAGTAGCCTCATTTATGTCATACAAAGTCTGCAAAATTATATTTTTATAAATATTTTAATATTTTCATTGAAGATATATAAAGTTAGAATTTTTGGTAGAAGAAAGTAATATATCTGGTGTAAATCTTGCCTTCTATTGAGTGCATTCTCTTCTTCTCTCACTTTATAAATATAGATCCTATATAGTCAGGGTCTGTATTCCTGCACAAAATATGACCAAGAAGCAAGTTGGGGAGGAAAGGTTTATTCAAATTACACTGTTACATTGTTGTTCATCACTAAAGGAAGTCAGGACAGAAACTCACAGAGGG
Organism: Apodemus sylvaticus; assembly: GCF_947179515.1. Classification (NCBI taxonomy): domain Eukaryota; kingdom Metazoa; phylum Chordata; class Mammalia; order Rodentia; family Muridae; genus Apodemus; species Apodemus sylvaticus. The sequence goes on along the minus strand of NC_067495.1, from coordinate 138,596,708 downwards.
CAGGAACTTGGAGGCAGAATCTGATACAGAGGCCATGGAGGGATTTTACTTACTGGCTTGCTTCCACTGGCTTGCTCAGCTTCCTTTCTTATAGAACCCATGATTACCAATCCAGGGATGGCACCACCCACAATCAGCTCTCACACCCTCACTAATTAAGAAAATGCCTTACAGCTGGATCTGGTGGAGGCATTTCCTCAATGGAGGCTCCTTTGTTCTGAGATAACTCCAACTTGTGGCAAGTTGACACACAAAACCAGTCATTACAGGACCCATAGAAAAGGAGTGAGTTTCCAGATATCACAGTGAAGATTAAATTTCTTATGTGAGTCCTGATTTCTTGACTATGAGTCTAGGGAGATATTTTTTTATTACTGTGATTTTGTGATTCCCAGAAATAAGTAGAGAAGAGAAATTTAATGTGGTTTCTATTCTACTTTCATTAACACCTCTCTAATGATCATCATTATATTTCTGTCTTTGGGACTGGTTTTTCATCTAACAGTGGGCCCATAAGTTTAGGACTACTTTAGATATTTTATTTCAATTTAAGAGTATCCTTGACTGAACATAAGAGTTTTATCACCATCTACTCAGATATTGTCCTGCTATTCCTCATACGATTGGCACATCTGCTGAAGTCTGGAGGCAGGCTATTCTTTGGCCATCCTTCCCACTCAATGTGTACATTAAATATACATCTATATTTTGTCTTACAGGAATACACACACACACACACACACACACACACACACACACACACATATATATTATTTCCTGACTATTCTAATCAAATTATTTGACCATTAATTTCCTTATTTCGATCTCCACTTCTGGATCCAGAACAGCCTGGGCTATAATACCACATCTCCAGGACCTGCAAAAGGCCAGAGGGGCAGCCGGAGGACGGCTGGGAGGAGTCAGTGTGCTCTGGTGAGTCCAGCAGGACGTGGGCAGGAGCCTTCAGGTGTCTACTTTGGGATCTGAACAGCCTGGACCACAGCACTCAGTTTCCAGGAAGTGCAAGAGCCTGGTGTGCACCCGGAGGCAGACTGGGAGCACACAGCTTGCTCCTGTGGGTCCTGCCCCACAGAGCTTAGGTTCCAGTTCTGAGGCCTTTGGTGGGAGCCTTCAGATCTCCACTTCGGCATCCAGAACAACCTGGGCTACAACAACACATGTCCAGGACCTGCAAGAGACCAGAGGGGCACCCAGGAGGCCAGCTGGGAGGAGTCAGTCTGCTCTAGTGAGTCTGGCAGGCCCCAGGTGGGAGCCTTCAGGTGTCTGCTTCTGGATCTGAACAGCCTGGGCCATAGCACCCTGTCTCCAGGCAGTGCAGGAGGTCAGCTGTGCACCAGAGGCCACCTGGGAAGAGGCAGCTTGCACTGGTGAGTCCAGCATTGACAACAAGACCAACTAACACCAATGAGAACTAGATGGCAAAAGGCAAACACAGGAATGTCACTAACAGAAATCAAGGCAATATGGCAGAATCTGAACCCAATTCTCTTTAACAGCATGTCCTGGATACCCCATCACACCAGAAAAACAAGATTTGGATTTAAAATCACTGGTCATGATGCTGGTACAGGAACACATGAAGGATATACTTAAAGAAATTCAATAGAAAATGGATCAAAAGTTAGAAGCCCTTACAAGGGAAACACAAAAATCATTGAAAGAAATTCAGGAGAATACAAAAGCCAATAAGGAGGAAATGCAAAAATCACTTAAAGAAATACAGGAGAACTTTGGTCAACAGGCTGAGGTCATGAAAGAGGAAACACAAAAATCTCTTAAAGAATTATAGGAAAGCACAAACAAGCAAGTGAAGGAGCTAAGCAAAACCATCCAGGATCTAAAATCAGAAGTAGAAACAACTAAGAAAACTCAAAAGGAGACAACTTTGGAGATAGAAAACCTTGGGAAGAAATCAGGGGACATAGATGCAAATATCAACAACAGAATACAAGAGATAGAAGAAAGAATCTCAGATGATGAAGATTCCATAGAAACCATGGACTCAACAGTCAAAGAAAATGCAAAATGCAAAAAGCTTGTAACCCAAAATATCCAGGAAATCCAGGACACAATGGGAAGACCAAACCTAAGGATTATAGGCATAGATGAGAGTGAAGATTTACAATTTAAAGGGCCAGCAAATATCTTCAATAAAATTATGGAAGAAAACTTCCCTAACCTAAAGAGAGAGATGCCCGTGAATATACAAGAAGCCAACAGAACTCCAAACAGACTGGACCAGAACAGAACTACCTCCAGTCACATAATAATAAAAACCCCAAATGTATTAAACAAAGAAAGAATATTGAAGGCAGTAAGAGAAAAAGGCCAAGTAACATATAAAGGAAGACCTATCAAAATTACACCAGATTTCTCACCTGAGACTATGAGAGCTAGAAGATCCTGGGCAGATCTCATGCAGACTCTAAGAGAACACAAATGTCAGCCAAAACTACTATACTCAGCAAAACTCTCAATCACCATAGATGGAGAAACTAAGATATTCCATGACAAAACCAAGTTTACCCAATATCTATCCACAAACCCAGCCCTACAAAGGATAATAGGAGGAAAACACCAATACAAGGAGGGAAACTTCACCCTGGGAAAAGAAAGATAGTAGTAACCTTCTCTCATCAATCCCAAAAGAAGTTAACCAATCAAATTTAAAAAATAACATCAAAAATGACAAGAAGTAACAATCACTATTCCTTACTATCTCTTAACATCAATGGACTCAATTCCCGAATAAAAAGACATAGACTAGCCGACTGGATAAGTAAACAGGACCCTACATTTTACTGCATACAGGAAACACACCTCAGGGCCAAAGACAAACACTACCTTAGAGTAACAGGCTGGAAGACAATTTTACAAGCAAATGGTCTCAGGAAACAAGCTGGAGTAGCCATTTTAATATCAGATAAAATTGACTTTCAACCTAAAGTCATCAAAAGAGACTCTGAGGGACACTTCTTGCTGGTCAAAGGAAAAATACAACAAGAATAACTCTCAATCCTGAACATTTATGCTCCAAATGCAAGGGCACCCTCATTCATAAAAGAAAGTTTATTAAAGCTCAAAGCACACATTGCACCTAACACAATAATCGTGGGTGACTTCAACACTGCACTTTCCTCAATGGACCAATCAGGAAAACAGAAACTGAACAGGGACACAATGAAACTAATTGAAGCTTTGGACAAATTAGATTTTATATATATATATATATATATATATATATATATATATATATATATATATATATATATATATATAACATTCTATCCTAAAGCAAGAGAATATACCTTTTTCTCAGTACCTCATGGTACCTTCTCCAAAATCGACCATATAATTGGTCACAAGACAGACCTCAATAAATATAAGAAGATCGAACTAATCCCATGCCTCCTATCAGATCACTATGGAGTAAAAGTGTTCTTCAATAGCAACAAAAACAGCAGAAAACCCACATACACATGGAAACTGAACAATATTCTACTCAATGATACCTTGGTCAAGGAAGAAATAAAGAAAGAAATTAAAGACTTTTTAGAACTTAATGAAAATTAAGACACAACATACCCAAATCTATGGGACACAATGAAGGCAGTGCTAAGAGGAAAACTCATAGCCCTGAGTGCCTCCAAAAAGAAAATGGAGAAAGCATATACTACCAGCTTAATGACACACCTGAAAGACCTGGAACAAAAAGAAGCTATTTCACCCAGGAGGAGTAGAAGGCAGGAAATCATCAAAATCAGGGCAGAAATCAATCAAGTAGAAACAAAGAGCACCATACAAAGAATCAACAAAACCAGGAGCTGGTTCTTTGAGAAAATCAACAAGATAGATAAACCCTTAGCCAGACTAACCAAAGGGCACAGAGACAGTATACAGATTAACAAACTTAGAAATGAAAAGGGAGATATAACAACAGAAACTGAGGAAATTCAAAAAATCTTTAGATCCTAATACAAAAGCGTATACTCAACACTACTGGAGAATCTGGAGGAAATCAACAGTTTCCTAGACAGATATCCGACACCAAAACTAAATCAGGATCAAATAGATCAACTAAATAGTCCCATAACACCTGAAGAAATAAAAAGGGTCATAGAAAGTCTCCCAACCAAAAAAAAGCACGGGACCAGATGGCTTCAGTGCAGAATTCTATCAGATCTTCATAGAAGACCTAACACTAATACTCTTCAAACTATTCCACAAAATAGAAACAGAAGGAACTCTACCCAACTCGTTCTATGAAGCCACAATTACGCTGATACCAAAACCAGACGAGATCCAACAAAGAAAGAGAACTTCAGGCCGATTTCCATTATGAATATTGATGCAAAAATACTTAATAAAATTCTTGCCATCCGAATCCAAGAACACATCAAAACGATCATCCACCATGATCAAGTAGGCTTCCTCCCAGGGATGCAGGGATGGTTCAATATAAGGAAATCCATCAATACTATCCACTACAGAAACAAACTCAAAGAAAAAAAAAACCACATGATCATCTCATTAGATGCAGAAAAAGCATTTGACAAAATTCAGCATCTTTCATGCTAAAAGTCTTGGAAAGAACAGGAATTCAAGGCCCATACCTCAACATCGTTAAAGCAATATACAGCAAACCAGTAGCCAATATCAAACTAAATGGAGAGAAACTTGAAGCAATCCCACTAAAATCAGGATCTAGACAAGGCTGCCCTCTCTCTCCATATCTTTTCAATATAGTACTTGAAGTTCTAGCTAGAGCAATTATACAACATAAGGAGGTCAAGGGGATACAAATTGGAAAGGAAGAAGTCAAATAATCACTATTTGCAGATGACATGATAGTCTACTTAAGTGACCCGAAAACCTCCACCAGAGAACTCCTACAGGTGATAAACAACTTCAGCAAAGTGGCTGGTTATAAAATCAACTCAAGGAAATCAGTTGCCTTCCTATACTCAAAGGATAAGCAGGCTGAGAAAGAAGTTAGGGAAATGATACCCTTCACAATAGCCACAAACAATATAAAGTATCTTGGTGTGACTCTAACCAAACAAGTGAAAGATCTATACAACAAGAACTTCAGGTCTCTGAAGAAGGAAATCTAAGAAGATCTCAGAAAATGGAAAAATCTGCCATGCTCGTGGATCGCAGGATTAATATAGTCAAAATGGCCATCTTGCCAAAATTTGCTTAATTAAAAAAGAAAAAGGAAAAAGAAAAGAAATGGCAGCAAATACGGTGAAGCAGGAATACGGTCGTCATTGAGGTCTGGCTGCTTCATGCTGACATTGGGGTGACGTGTCTCTTGGGAACCTAGAGAAAGGCGTATAGGGGTGTTTGTCCAATCTCAGGAGGACTGGATGCTTCCTTGCTGTCCAGGGTCTGTCTGTGGAGCCATCTGAGGATAGGTCAGGAGAACAGGTCCAGTAAAAGCTGTCTGCATCTACAGAAGCTGAGAGGAGATTGGAGCATCTGAAGGTTGCTTCTCTGGAGCTGTCCTGGATATGGCAAGGGCCTGGACTTAACAAGATGTTGGAACACATTAATATAGGTAGGGAATAAGCTTAAGTACATTTGGGAGAACAGAAAATTTTCTTAAGATGTAAAATTGAAACCCAGAGGAATCCCACCCTTTGGAAAGGTAGTAAAGTGGGAACTTGGGCAGATGTACTTATCTGGATGGAGCCTACTTGGTCCATGAGCAGTAGATCTGGGTAGGTTTTCTGTAGCTAACAAGTTTATTAAAGAGATAACAGCATGAGTTAACCATATGAACAGTCTTTAAGATGAGTCTTTTGCAGATCAGAAGGAATAGGATTGAAGGATGGATGGTATAGTGGAATATTTATTATTAGAGAAATCTATGGGAACACAGATGTTAGGACAGTGACAGAGCAAGAAGAGGAAATATGAAGCATTTAATAGAAACACTGTTGATAAGGAGATAACTGTTTAGCTGTCAATGTAGTCAGAAGTCTGAGGAATAAACAATAACTTAGCAGTTATATTATTAAAGAATGACAGATTCCAGTAGCCAGCAGTTCTCTGTGGTCTCTGGTCTCCATGGTGGCTTTGGCTGTCAATCCGGCTTTCAAGCACTGAAGATGCACGGCTTTTTCTCTGTGGAATGGATACCCATGACATGAGAAATGGCTTACCTTTGTTTAGCTAAGTCATTTGACTCAAGGTATCTGGTTTTGTCCACTGCACTCCTTTAGCAGCATCCTGTAACAGTGTCCATCTTTCTTCTGAGACCTCCTGGGAGAAGCTGTCAGGCCTTTGGGAATTCTGTCTGTCTTAAATCTAATAACAAACTTCTGACAAGATTGATCGCAAGATAGGAGAGCAATAGTCAAGAGAGGATAGGAATGGGAATCTTAAGTAGCTTTGACAGGTTGCATAGGTAGAGGAAAGTATATTGCTTTAGTTAGTAAACATGCTAGGATCAGAGTAAGAAATCTGGCAGCAATGGATTAAATCGTAGTGGCAGAAAATGAGTTTATCGAGGCAGATTTAGGCTCGTTAATATCAACTTGAGCACGCAGGCTATAGGAACAAACAAGTTAAGGATGTGGGAACACGGAATAGGTGAGGTTTAGGTCCTTGAGGGAGCTTAAAAAGGAGAGGATGGGGGGTGTCAAGGGAGTGTGGCATGGCGGTGTGGGGGAAGGGGGTGCCCATGCAGGCCCCTGTCCAGGCACTTCTTCCCCCTGAGGGACCACACACACATAGGGATGGTATAGAATAGTTTATTCAGAGTGGGGAATCGGAGTTAGTGGTAGAGAAAGGCAGAGAGAGAGAGAGAGAGAGAGAGAGAGAGAGAGAGAGAGAGAGAGAGAGAGAGAAGAGAAGTTGAGAAGAGGCCGGCCATAACCATGTGGTGTGGGGGGAGGAAAGCCCAAGGGGCAGAGAGGTGAGAGTATGTGGGAGAGCAGAGAGAGCAAAGAGGGAGAGGAGGGGCAATAGCCCCTTTTATAGTGGGCCAGATCTATGAGGCGGGCATACCTGGCTATTGCCAGGTAGGTGTGGGGTGGAGCTTAGACAGAATACCAACAGAAACTGTTGATCTTTCTATGGGGTTGTGATCCCCTTTAGCTTCTTTTACCATATATCTCACATACACTTTTGGAGATCCACTTACTTTATAACTGCCAGACTTATCTTCTAAAATATGGTAACATAGCATCCACATCTTTTCAAATTCTCTTCAGTAGAATCTCAGTCTCTTGAGATCATGTTTGATGTAGCTTGCAGTCTTCATTCTTCGTGCCCCCAACCTATTCTAACTTCTCACATTTTAAATGAGGAAACTGAGATCTAGAGAAAAATATATTTAGCTTGTTATATAGCTAATACACTTAAGATTCACTTGTACTTTTACTCAATCATTGCATTATTTTACATCCAAGCTATATTAACAGTTCAATAGCACTCTGAAACGTGTGAATATTTCATAAAATCAAATTAAGACTGACTTGAAAATGTTTCCTTGTAAGTATAAGAAACAAAAAGCAATACATCTGTGTTCTTTAGTCTGAAATAACTACATATTTATTCTGAGACAACTATTTTAATTTTTAGTTTATTTTTACTCATGTCTACGTTCATGTAGGTGTATGTGTGTGCATGTACATGTTTTTGTGGAGGTCAGAAAAGAATCTACAGAGATTGATTTACGTCTTCCAGTATATAGCTTCCAGGGATGGAACACAGGTTGTCAGGATAACAGCTAGAGCATTTAACAGTTAAAGCAACCCTGAGTTCCGCACCAAATTTTAAAAGGTTTAATTCAGCTTCAAGTCAACAGCATGACTTCCAAATGCTAAATTTTGCCTCCACCAAAAAGTACAGAATATAGTAAATTGAAACAGGTAATGTCTGTGGAATTAATTTGAAATCAATTTTCCTTTATTGTTCATATTCAAATGACAAATTCTCTTTTGTCCCAAAGGAGGGGTTAACTGAAAGAAACGTATCCCTATTCGTAACAAGGAATATTTTTTCTATTCATGAAACAAAGTTTGAAATTGAATTAAAATAATTTAATTACACTATATAATTAACTTCCACAATTTTTAAAGTCAAGAGGCCTGTGGGATCTGGCTATTTGTAGAGATGTTTAATCCTTTTTTACTTTAGTATTCATTAAACAATGGTAATTCCTTCCTAATTCCCCTCTGACACACATTATGCCTCCAAAGAAGAAAAGACCTTAAACAGAGCCCTTTCTTTAAACAGAGCTGCTGAGTATGTCAAATTATTCAGGCAAGAACTCAGTGAACAACTAAAACAATAGTTTCAAACAGATGACACTGTGTTTTAAGAACAAAAAAAAAATGTTAAATAAACTACTGGGGCATGAATTAAGCTACCAATGGGAAATCTCAGTGAGCTGTAAATGCATGCCTGAGATTGCAAAAGTATTCCCAAGTGGAGCCAGCAGTTTAAAAGGCCTTTATGCAAATCTATTCCAAATGAAGAGAAGGAAAAGTAGAGGTGACAGAGAAGCACTTACATTCAATACTGAAGCTACACTTTAGTGCCCAAATACTTGACTTTCTAGCATATATACTTCAATTATTTCTTTCTAGCCTTGAGGTTGCATTTTTATTACTACCCTAATACGTTCTCTCTTTAGCTAGAATATCAATGTGAACCAGAGCAATGTAAATTTGAAGGAAGAGATTATTCAAGAACTCTCCCTTAGTCATTCATTCATTCACTCCTTCAGTCTGCCTGCCTGCCTGTCTCTGTCTTTCTCTGTCTCTCTTTCTCTCTCTCTATAGTGTGTGTGTGCGCGCGCGTGTGTGTGTGTGTGTGTGTGTGTGTGTGTGTGTGTGTACGTACGTATAATGTTTTAGATATTGGTTCTTTATTACATATACATTTGGTAAAAAAATTCTTCTACTTTGGGAATTATCATTTTACATTCTTGATCATTTTAAAGAGGTAAATAATTTTGCTTTTGATATAGTACAATAGCTGAGTTATTTTCTTTAGTAAGTTTGCATTTTTGGTTCAATATTTAATAAGGAAGTCCTTTTCAACTTAAAATAATCAGTATGTAGTTCTATTCTAAGAATTTTATGTTATTAGCCTCTATATTGTGGTCAATGATTCATTATAAATTATTACTTCTAAATGACTTAAGTATTACTTTTAAATGACTTAAATATGGACACGTATCTGTCATAGACCATTTATTGAAAAATACTCTTTTCACATTATATTATATTGAGAATTTTCTCAAAAACATTAGATAATAAATATTGAAGTAATGTATGTATTGCAAAATGAATTCCTTTGGCCTACATATCTCTCTGTATATCAGTACTATTCCAGTTTTGAAAAGTTGTTATAAGTTTAAAAGTAAAAACATGGTTCTTTATTAAAAGAATATTTAATTTATTCATTTCTCATGTAGTCCATCTTGAAAGCAGGTTTTCCTCCAACCTCCCCTTCCAGTTGACACTCCCCCACTTTTCCTCTTTTCCAGATTCCACTACTCCTCCATTTCCCTTTAAAGAAGAGCAGGCCAAGAGGAAACACATACATGTCACTGCCTGAAAAGCCAGGAAGTAGAGGCTGGATAACTTTGAGACCTAGGATAGAACTAGGCATGACTGGGGTAAATAAAAATATGATCCTTACAATCTGGAACTTCTTTTACAAAACACATTTATTGAACTATAATTGACATAAAAATACCCATTTAAAATGTGGAAATTTTTATAAGTTTGAACAATGCAAATATCCATCACCAAGTTCAAAGTAATAAACATAGACAACATTTCCTTAAGTATCTTCCTTTTATTTTTTCCTGTGTTTCTTATTTTGTTTATGGCAAGAAAGCAACACTCAATTCACTCCTGTGGATGGGCCTGGTGCTTTACTTGTGAACCAATCCCCTAATGAATAAATAGAACAATCACTGGATGAGTAGGTGGGATTTCCACGTTGGACTGAAGGAGAAAGGAAGGAGGAAAAAATTTCTTCTCCTTGGAACCTGGACAGTAGAGGAGTAAGATGTAGTTGCTAGAATTTCCTTGTATCATGGTGGATCCTTATAGATCAGATTTTTAAAAGGCTTACAAGAGTGGGTTTCAGTTGTTGCGCCCAGAAATTGAGTTACCATTGTTTCTGAACTAGTATGTTTTGCATTTTCCTTCATGCTGTGGCTCATATGGGTTCAAGAGAGAAAGTCATGGTGGCCAAGCATGGGCTTGACTGAGGTGCTCCACAAAGGCCATGGGGGATTTGAAGCACTGGGATGATGTGGTAGTGACTTACCAGTGGGAACCTAGTGAGCTGAGAGGAGAGATTGTCATATTCAGAGTCAGAGTCTCCAAGAGATAAAAATAGGTCAGCCATTGCCTGCCAGTGCATGGCCAGTCAGGCCACTGGGGCAAAGACTCAAGCAAGGAAAGGAGCTGGTACTACATTCTTAAATATTTCTTTCAGTAATATACCATCTTAAAATCTAAAATGATATATAATATTGTTAATTAAACTTTCTATGCTGTGTTTCAAGTTAAAAAAAAACTTAGTAATTAGCAGCAATGAAACTTTACAACCATTGAATTGTCACTCCGTTATCCCTCCTGTTGAGTTCCTGGAAACCAGTGTTACACTGTGTATTTGACTCATTTTCGTTCTTCATGGTCTGGTTTGAAAGCTTGTCCTCTCCAAAGCTAGTTAAATTTTTATTATCATCATAACAATATTAATATTATTGCAAGGTGAGACCTTTTAACAGATGATTATAAATACTTTGAGAAATGTTTTTAAAATTTTCTATGAATGTCATCTCCAAGAATTTCTTTTTCTTTTTTTATATATTTATTTTCTATATTCTTGTTTACATTCTAAAAGCTTTCCCCTTTCCCAGTTCCCCCCTCCCCATATGTCCCTTAAGTCCTCTTCTCTCCATCCATTCTCCTATCTTTCCCCCTCCCTTTTTTCTGTCCTGGTAATCCCCTACAATGCTGGCTCAAGCCTTTCTAGGATTAGGGCCCTCTTCTTCCTTCTTCATGGGAATCATGTGATATGCTAATTGTATCTTCAGTATTCAGAGCTTCAGGGCTAATTAATATCCACTTATCAATGATTGCATTCCATGTGTATTCTTTTGTGATTGTGGTACCTATACAGATTCAATGCAATCCCCATCAAAATCCCAACTCAGTTCTTCACAGAGTTAAAAAAAAGCAATTCTCAAATTTATCTGGAATAACAAAAAACCCAGGATAGCTAAAACTATTCTCAACAGTAAAAGAACTTCTGGGGGAATTAGTATCCCAGACCTCAAGCAATACTACAGAGCAATAGTGTTAAAAACTGCATGGTATTGGTACAGTAACAGGCAAGCGGATCAATGGAATAGAATTGAAGATCCAGAAATGAACCCACACACCTATGGCCACTTGATCTTCGACAAAGGAGCCAAAAACATCCAGTGGAAAAAAGATAGCCTTTTCAACAAATGGTGCTAGTTCAACTGGAGGTCAGCATGCAGAAGAATATGAATTGATCCATTCTTATCTCCTTGTACTAAGCTCAACTCCAAGTGTATCAAGGACCTCCACATAAAACCAGACACACTGAAACTAATAGAAAAGAAACTGGGGAAGACCCTTGAGGACATGGGCACAGGGGAAAAGTTCCTGAACAGAACACCAATAGCTCATGCTCTAAGATCAAGAAATGACAAATGGGATTTCATAAAATTACAAAGTTTCTGTAAGGCAAAGGTCACTGTCAAAAGGACAAAACGGCAACCAACAAATTGGGAAAAGATCTTCACCAACCCTATATCAGATAGAGGGCTAATATCCAATATGTATAAAGAACTCAAGAAGTTACACCCCAGGGAACCAAATAATGCTATTAAAAATGGGGTACAGACCTAAACAAAGAATTTTCACCTGAAGAAATTCGGAGGGCTGAGAAGCACCTTAAGAAATGCTCAACATCATTACTCATTAGGGAAATGCAAATCAAAACAACTCTGAGATTTTACCTCACACCAGTCAGAATGGCTAAGGTTAAAAACTCAGGAGACAGCAGGTGTTGGTGAGGATGTGGAGAAAGAGGAACACTCCTTCACTGCTGGTGGGATTGTAAGATGGTACAACCACTCTGGAAATCAGTCTGGCAGTTCCTAAGAAAACTGGGCATGACACTTCCGGAGGATCCTGCTATACCACTCCTGGGCATATACCCAGAAGATTCCCCAGCATGCAATAAGGACACATGCTCCACTATGTTCATAGCAGCCTTATTTATAATAGCCAGAAGCTGGAAAGAACCCAGGTGTCCCTCAATGGAGGAATGAATACAGAAAATGTGGTATATATACACAATGGAGTACTATTCAGCAATTAAAAACAATGAATTCATGAATTTTTTAGGCAAATGGATGGAACTGGAAAATATCTTTTTCTTTTGACCTCTTTTCCCTACTAGTACTACCACTTTAAGCTGTTAAAATGATTTTAAAAAGTGTGTCTGACTACTTTCAATAAGTACCTTAAAATACAAAGTTGACTATTGGTCATACTCCTAACAAATCAAACTAATTTCTTAAAGCAGGATGTTCCAGATGTTGCCAAGGAAGTCAAACCCCAATAAGCCTTTCGGTCTGGGGATTTGTGTCAAGGTACAAACATTTCCTTTCTACTCTCCTAAATTCTGTGACACTTGTTTTTACAACCATCATAATTGGGAAAGTATTGATTTTCTAGATTCCCACAAAAGTAGACAGTGGGGAATGAAAACAAGGTTATGATCAACCTTAACAGGGCTTGCTCCTTTACAGAAACTCTTATTTTTTCCTAAATATAAATTCTCTAGTTTTAAAGTATTTTTAAATTTCTATAATATTGATAATGTTGATTTTAAGAATTTTTGCAAGCATTGTTAATGCTCTAACATATAGATCTTATACCAGGGAGTTTACAGTGTGCCATTATGGGAAGGTTTCCCTTAACAACATTTCAAGGAAAATAAAGGCCTTTTTACTGTTGAAATGATATACTTGTGAATGAAAAAATGTGAGTCTGAGTGAAGCATAACCTATTTTTCTAGTACAGATTATTTCTTCTATATTGTGTTAACCAATAAAACATTTCTTTTCTGTTTCCTCTTCTTCTTTCTCAAAATACAGAGCTCTTCATAAAAAGGAAGTAACATAACTGGGTGTTGTTAAATTAATATTGGATAATTGGTTAAAAAATAGAAGTGTTTTTGGTCATCTCCAAGAAGAATTTAACAGTCTTTACTATCTTTCTTGATCTTGATCTTTGCTACTTTTTACTAGTGTTTTATAATATGGGAATAATACACAGACAGTTATTAATAATAATCTTTTTCTTAGACCCTTGCAAAATCTTTACATGTAGATGAAACAGTTGTACTTACATCTTCTCCAATGTTTAATGTGAGAATTGTTAATATATTTTTAATAAAATATGGCCCTTCTCCCTAAGAAACAGGGACTTGTTCAATGCAGTCAGGCAAAGGAGCCCTAAAACAAATAGCAGAGGATCAAAATAGATTTGTGATTATATCACAGATGTCATTTAGAATGTTTTCCTCCCTCACAAGAAAAATAAAAAAAAAATGTATCTTGTATTCTACCAAATGTCTTAATGTACCTTATAAGAACTTATAGAACGATTTATCTCTGATGACAAACAAGCATTCACAAATCTACCTGAATTCAATGTTTAATAATGTGAAAGAAGATATTAGATTTTATGTATAGTCCACTAAATATAACTACATAAGTTATTTTCCTCCATTTAATAAGGCATTCCTTCTCCCCCAAGAAAGGCAATCAATTTCTTGCTTGATACATTATTATTTTTTCACACAGTAGTGTAGTATATAGCAACAGTTGTAGTGGTGGTAGCAATAATATCAGAGGTGATGGTAATTAGTTCCAGTAGTAGGAATAGTTAGCCTCAGGGATAGAGTAATGTATCAAATATTATTGCAAACTAATATCACTTATCTCTAAGTTAACTTTCATTATAACCATATACAGTAGACTCTATTATTAATAATATTTTACAGAATACATTGTAACTTTATCAAAGGTCCTATAGCTAGAAAGTAACAAAATTACAACCTATTATTATTTTTATGCCAAGGAAGCTTCAACATTTTCTCCATATTTATATAGTCCATCTAACGATAACCAAATAAAAAGAACAAAGGAAAAGTAGGTTAAAGCAAATTCCATCAGAAATTAAAAAAAAAAAAAAAAACAAGAGAAAACAAATGGAAAACTACCACAGTAATTTCAGCTCTTAATCCCTGAGTTTGTCACAACTATCTTACAGCATCAGAGTATATGTGTATGTGGTGGTAATTTGTATCCCAGTTGGCATACCAAGGAAAACTTGAAGTAAAAGTATCTATTTATTTGACTGGGATATACTTCCTTGTCACTCTGAAAAAGTGGTATTTAGAAATTTATACTAAGTTGGGGAGAATTTATTAGAGACAGCTTACATAATGATAGGCCATTCAGGGCTTTTGGATTTTAATATAAATAGAAACCTTCATATAAGGAATGAATTTAGACATGGCTGACAAAATTTTGCTCCAATGAATGTTAATTTTTTCTAGCTATGTACTGTAAGGTATAGTTAAAAATTTTATTTTGACCTTTGACAATGTAGGCAACACATATGCGTTTGTGGATAAAGACATAAACACATTTACTTTAAACCTTTAAAACTCTCAATGTTATATTCCCAGTGAGTGCTTAAATACAAGATGTTCTGAATATTTTGTTCTCTTCATATATTGCACATCTATACTTCCTAAAGAAATTCTCAGTCCTTAATGATCAGAGAAATGCAAATCAAATCGACCCTGAGAATTCTACCTTATACCAATCAGAATGCCTAAGTCCAAAACCTAATGTGACAACACATGTTGGTGAAGATGTGGAGAAAGAGGAACTCCTCCATTGCTGGTGGGATTACAACCACTCTGGAATTCAGTCTGGAGGTTCCTCAGAAAATTGGAAATAGATCTACCTGAAGACCCAGCAATACCATTCTTGGAAATATACCCAAAAGATGACCTACATGCCATAGGGGTACATGTTCCACTATGTTCATAGCACCCTATTTTTATGATAGATAAGCTGGAAACAACCTAGATGTTCTACTACAGAAGAATCGATATAGAAAATGTGGTTCATTTACACAATGGAATACTACTCAGCCATTAAGAACAAGGACATCCTGAGATTTGCAGGTAAATGGAATAAGAAAATATCATCCTAAGTGAGGTAACTCAGACGCAAAAGGACATGCATGGTATGTACTCACTAACAAGTAGGTATTAGCCAGAAATAGTACAGAATACCCAAGATACAGACCATTGAACTCAAAATGGTCAACAAGCTAAAGGGCCCAAGTATAGATGCCTCAGTCCCACTTGGGAGGGAGAAGAAAGCAATCACAAGTGGAGAGAGACCTGGGAGGGAAAGTGTATGGTGGGGAGAGGTGGGGGAGAGAGGAATCTCATCTGATATTGGGTGAGGGAAAAGAACTGAAGCCCTGAGGGCCAGCAGAAAGAATAGAAACAGACAACCTTGGGAGGTAGGAGGTTGGGGGTACCCTACAGAATGCACCAGAGACCTAGGATGTGAGAGACTCCCAGGACTCAAAGGGAGGGGCTTTAGGTAAAATTAGGACTTTAGAGAACTTATAGAGCCCACCTCCAGCAGGAAGACAGGGCATCAAATGAGGGAGAAGGTTCCATCCCACAGTCACAACTCTGACTAATAATTGTTTCTGTCTAAAAGAATTACAGGGATAGAAATGGAGAGGAGCCTGAGGAAAAGAAGGTCCAGTGACAAGCCCAAAGTGGGATCCAGCTCAAGGGGAATCTCCAAGGCCTAACACTATTGCTAAGGCCATGGTGCACTCACAAAAAGGGACCTAGCATGACTGTTCTCCAAAAAACCAGACCAGTAGCTGAAAGAGTCAAATGCAGAGACCTGCACCCATCCAAAGGACAGAAGCAGTCTCAATTAATCTGGACCCCGAAGATATCTCAAACACTGTACCATCAAACAAGCGACATGCACCAGCTAATATAAGGCACCCAACACATTACACGAGAGGACTGCTGCTTCTGTGTTCAATCAGAGATGATGCACCTAAACTCTCAAGAAACTGGAGGCCCCTGGGAGTTGAGAGGTCAGGTTGGGTGGAGAGTGGGGGCAGCGACATCGTCCTGGAGACAAAGTAGAGAGGAGGTATGGGATATGAAACAGTAGGAGGGTGGACTGTGGGGTAGGGTGGGGAATAAAATATGTAGTGAATAAATAAATAAATGCATTTATAAAAGAAAAAATAAACTGAGTATGGATTTCTTTTTATTTTATGATTTCACATTGCATTAAATTTCTATTTATGAAACATATAAATAATGACTTTATCTCAATGAGTATTGTCCCTGTCTATAAACTTTCCTTTTACATGTGTTATTGGTAATGTTATTACAGTATTGACAAAACATGAGGGAAAAAGCAAAATTTATAGTTTGTGGAATGTATTTCAAGATGCAGGTAATGTGGGAAAGGTGTGCAATAGCAAACAAATGCACTTTCTTAAATCACCCAGTAAGTACAATTGCTCTGTTTCTTTTCTGTTGGATGTTATTTTCTACAGATGTAGGCGTCCTAACTTGGCTTTCAGTTAGTTCAATCCTTGCTTTGGTTTAGTGTTCTTTTGTAACTCTGTAACTATCTTCAAATAATTAGATGTAATCCTCAAAGTGTCAATTTAGGAACCCTGGTTAAATTGCTTCTCTCCAAAGCTTTCTTTTCATCCAAGATTTTGGGTCTGATACTCCGTGAAGACAGAATAAATAATAAAGGAATAATTCATCAACATAAGAAAGCTCTATCTCATTCTCATCACTTGATGTTATATGAATGAACTATCTATAAAAGTAGTTCACTAGGACATCAATTTGTAATGTCAGTGTTGGTTAAGAAATTAGGACTCCACTGTCTCCACAGGTAGCATATTTGAATGGGGCTTGGTATACATATTAGGACATTGAAAAGAAATCATTTTCATTTGTTCATCTTCTTCCCTCACTGACTTCCTCCATTTCCATTTCACCTCCCCCATCCACTTGTCCCCTTAATTTTAAAATGTTCCTCTCCTGCTCTCATAGGACGTACATTCCTTTATGTTCTTGTTCTTTCCCCTTCTTCCATTAGATCTTGTCTACTAATCTCTTAGTATACATTCCAGTTTTCTCTATTTTAGCCATAACACTATCAATCACAACACTGAATGTAGTAGCACAGTGCAAAAATATTTTAGGCTTCAATTATACATAAGAGTTGTTATACCTATTAGGCAAAATATTGGTCAGTTCAGAATTTCTTATTATCTGAGAAAACAATGTCTTTCAGTCATTGAAATTTTTGTGGTTAGCTCTGCTTTCCCTAGCATATGAACTCTCAAATGTTTGAATACCTGATTTTATCTCAGATTTCTCTGTTTGATATTCTCACTTGGATGCCTCATTAGCATTTTAACTTTCACATTCATTGCAGAAGCTTAGTTTTTACTTACTAGAGACTCTTGACCTCTTAGAACTTGCTTCTGCTCCAGCCTCCTACCTTACCTCATAATTATTTACTTAAGCATCATTCCTTTTCCCATCATTATTTTTCTCATTCAATTTCACAGTCCTTGGAATATATTTTCATATTTTGTCCTGAATAAACCAAATTTTTCAGTACAATAATTAAAATTAGCTTTTAATCAAAGCTTTGCCATTCTTATTGGATGCATAGAAATAGTTACTTGGATCTATCATTGTGGTTTATCATCAATTCTGTGCACAACAGCATGTAGGATTTTTTAAACTATAAGTTACATCATACTATTCCACTGATGAAATGCCATAATGTCATTACAATAGAATATGATCATAAGTCCTTACAATGTTGTAGTAGATATAATTTAATCTTAATTCCCCTTGTATTCACATTCTTGCAATGTTCTTACTGTGCAAAGAACTAATCTCTGCCCTTCTTCCTATTAATTATGTTCTTATTATTTACATTATCCAATGTCCTGTAGATAGCAGTGCTTCATGTAACATTTTGAATACTCAGATTTTTTTTTTGGTTTTTCACAATATTCTGCCCCTGTACCATCACCAATTACTGAGTAGTTATTTTATGGATAATATTAAAGTCTTGTCAAATGGGGCCATTTACAAGCCACAGACAGAAGCAATGTTATTTTACACAACCCACATGTTTATTCAAAAGCAGACTCACCCAGTGAATCTATGATAATCTATATAAGTCAGAATACCAGTTACAATAGTACCCATTTGGTATACATGACTTGTGACTTCACGGAATTATCTTGCTTCTGTTCCTTTTTCCGTATTCATTCCTACTGTTCTCTTTTCTCACTACATGTATACATCACAGATGTCAATCTGTTTCCTGTCACAGGACCATTATTTTGTTTATTCTCCCTTTATGGAAAATCCTCCATAACACAATTTACAGATTTAATACATTCCCAATAAAAATCCCCCAGACATTCTTCACAGAAATGAGGAAAAGAAATAAAATCCACACGGAACCACAAAATATCTGAGTGTCAAAGCAATACTCTGCATTTATGTAAAATATTTCCCTTTCTTCCTTCTACAGTTACAGAGTTTAAAGTAAGGGCTTTGTTCCATTTTCTATTAAATTTAATGCAGGGTAATTTAATTTCAGTCTGGCAGGTGGATAGCCCATACTACCAGTATCAGTTGTTGAATATGCTATCTTTCATCTGTTGTTTCTTATGTCTTTGCACTCAAAAAAAAATTAAGCAGCCAAGGCTATGTGACTTTACTTCCAATCCTCTGTTATACTTCTTTGGTCTGTGTGTCTACTTTTGTGCCACTATAATGCTTCATTTGTTAGCATTGCTCTGTAGTATAGTTTGAAGCCAATATTGTGATACCTCCATAAGTCTTCTTAAAATTGTTTTTTTTTCTTGTTTTCAAATTATTGATACTTAAAATAACTCCAACCTTACAGCCAAACTGAAAAAAGTTATAGTGCAAACACTTGCCTAATATGCATCAAGAAAGCAAAATATAAATGGTGATGTCATCCATTTATCTACTTTAAATGCTGCATTTAAATTGGTGAAAATGAATATTTACAAATTGCATCATTTTCTAGTGTTGCTTGTGCATAGTTGCATATTCACCTATTTAATACTGTAAACTCAAGCACTGTAAGTCAAAAGTAAGGATAAATTAGTGCAAATTAAATGTTGAAAAGTCAGAAAAAAATCACTCATTGTTTAAGGACAATTTTAGGAAATATTTCTTATTTTGTATATAAATATTGTGATAAACTCAGGGGCACAGAGCTAAATATTCACACGCCACATTGATCTACTTCCTAGGGATTATTATTGTTCTTTCTAACACAAATACACAGATATATTTCAATGATACCAAATATGTCGTTAAGCAATAGGCATTAACATTTAACTAGTCATGAGTCAATGTTGTCCAATTTTGACAATGTCTACACAAGCATTCATGAAGATACAAAACATTAAGCATATGACTTCACATAATGACTTGAGGGTAAAAATGAAGAATTTTTTCAAGCAATCATTTCTCATGATAAACAATTGCTATACATTTCCTCAATGGTGTCTATCAACTTCTGTATCCAAAATGAATGAGATTATATTTTCAAAATAATTCTTTGTATTCACATACTCTCAAATTCACCTTCAAAATACTTTTGTGCTCAATATTCTTTGTTCTGTTTTTTATTTTATTTCATTTTATTTTTTTCCTCTCCCTTCTTCAAGTGAAATCACAGAACTCAGTGACTTGTTTTTTTGTTTTTGTTTTTTTTTTTTTGAGTTGGTATTTTCTTTCACTCATCATTTCTACTCTTGTAATCTGTCCCTGAGAGCTCTATAAGTATTGTATCCTGTATGGATTTCTATTGACTCATACTGAACAGCCAACAATCTTCTCATTGAAGTGGATAAAAGATAATACAGTATGCTGGCTAACAGCCCAGACTGATTTTCACTTGGAAATTTAGACTCCCTTATTCAACAGACATTTTGGCTCTAGATTTCTGTATAGTTTTCATAGTAAAATAATTACATTGACCATTACTTAAGAGCTCAAGAGCTGAAAAGAGTCTTGAGGTAGAATGCTTCCTCTAATTCTTTCAGCTTCATGATGAACATCAATGTACTGTGCTGCCTTTTTGCTCTGTATGAAATATGAATGACAATAAATAGTAGTCTTACCTCTGGGGTTTTACATATATCAGGCATACATTTGCATGGTGTTTAGTTTATACTAAGAACTAATAATGATTTGCATAGTAATATTAATATCATTAATACTACATCTCCAAACAAAACCATATTTTTCTTCCATCTTTTCATGGATCAATGAACTACTCATCAATTTGCAAGCATTGGTTGCCAGAAGTCTTTTCTACTTTTCTTCATAAGAGGAAACAAAGATACAAGTTAATGCATAAAGTATCAAAACTGGGCCACATAAAATGAGAGTTTGGGTATATAATAAAACTCTTATTCTGAAAGGGACAAATAATATGGGCTTTATTTTGGTGTTTTGGTTTCTACAATGGTACTTTACTGATTTGCCATATTTTGAGTCCTTGAAAGACACATAATATTTATTCTGGACACATCCCTTCTAAATAGCTGAACATCAGTTGGGAACATCTTGATAGACTGATTTGTAGCGAATTCTAATTAGTTTGTTAAATTAAAGTTCAGATACATATTGTATCATTTAGTTCTTTTTTGCAAACTCTGTGGTTGACTGTCACATAAAGTGACGAGTTATTTTTCATTTTATGGAAAATACATTTTAATAATATCTATTATTAAGAATAACTACTCAATGTGACTGGTGCTGTGATTACAGTGCTTTATTTTTTTATATAGAGTATTATTAGTAAACTGAACAAAGAGTAAAAAATCGTAATTTTTCCCAGATCTGTAGCTACTTTTCTGGAAAGACATTTTGGCTTCCCTTGGCTCAGATACTTCAACTAGCAAAAGATTGGTAATACAACCTGTCTCCTACACAGGCTGTTTAGGAGTTAATTAGATGTTGAACAAGCCTGTGCCAGTAGCTAGGCAGAACTTTTCTTTTCCTTGATTATAAATCTGGGATGGTTTGCTCAGTTGGTTGGATTCTAGTGATAATGAGGGACATGACAAGTTATCTGCACATAGGGGAATAACACATTCTGTTATAAAGCCACAAACTGCATCCTCCCCATCTGCTAAATGTGTTCCTTCAATCACGAAGGCTAAGGAGGAGCAGCCGAGTGAGCCCAGATGTTTTGGCATTGTCTACTGGGAAGAACATAGGCTTCTGAAGCTGTGACAGCTCTGGCTCTGTTGTGATCATCTGTGGGGTTCTGGGAAATTGCTAACCTTAGTACTCCTCAGCTATTTCACCTGCAAAACAATCACTCTAATTCTTTTAATTTTAATCTTGATTTCTACATTAAAATAGAGTGGCATATGGCTAGAGAGATGACTCTAGTTAATAACACTTTCTGCTCTTGCAAAAGACCCAGAATTGGTTCCTACCACCCATATCATGAGTAACAATCATGTATATCGCAGTTCTAGGTGATTGGATACCTGTTTTGACCATCTTGAGCTTCTAAAAACACACACAAACACTCAAACACAAACACATAAAACAAAATGAATATGTGGTATTTGTTTAGTTGAGTAACATATATGAAGAACCTTGTATAGGCTACCTGGTTGTCTAAAGATACTTGAGAAATGAATTTCTCTCCTGTAGACATTTGGCACTACATATGTTTATAATAATGTGTCATATTCTTGAAGGTAGGACTCTTGCATATAACAATGACCTTAGAAGCAAAGAAACCAGAACATAACTCTCTACACATGAGGACACACAAGGACAGTAGGAAAGTTGCAATCTGGAAACCAGAAAATGATCTCCATTGGGAAAGTACAACAACTATCAATTTCATCTTGAGACTAGAGACTAGCTCCCAGAACTATGAGAAATAAATTCATATGAAACAAAAATTATCACATTTCCTTATCATTGCTGGTACTAATCGTGATTGTCAGTTATACTTTTCACTTAATTACTTAAGCATCAGTAAGTTTAAAAGTGATATATGAAATGTTTGTTCTGAGAGGACTTGTTTCCTAATATTCTACAGGCACCCATATTCCTTGTGCCCATATCCAAATGGACAAATAAAAAATGAGTGACTTGATATCACTGTCCTTTGTGATGTTGATTCCACAAAGTTTCAACTGTCAGCTCACGATAATTGCAGTCAGCTTTCAATTATTTTAACTAATGCAAGACACTATTAACAGAGCTAACACATTGATGAAATAATATGTTAAGACCTTTCTGCCCTTCGACTCTATTACCTAAATTCCAGAGATCACATTAATGTTGACAAAATCAGGGAGTCAAACCGATCCTCCTATGAGAGGGAAGAAAGAGGTAGTGAATTCCAGTGGTTTATTCTTGCCTTATCTGAGATGAATCTCTGAGGAACATTTCTAGTGTAATTATTCCAAAAGCCTGTGGGAGTAAATTCAATCTCCTATTCACTTTGGTTCTAAATGTATTCATTAAAGGATTATGTTGTTGAAATGAGAGACATACAGACCAATAAAGATCATGGGGAATGTGAAAATGATGTGGATTTTAAAAGGACAAATGGATAGTGGACCAAGAAAATTAAAGCCCCATTTTCCCAAGAACATATATATATGTTCAATGAATAGCATAATTAATACTAGACCCCTGGAGCAACATTTATCTGCACATGAGTGTTGCTTTAGGTTTTCATTGCCATGATTAAAATGGAACATAAACTGCGTTCATCTACAGAAAAAAACTTTCTGAAATACTATATCTTTCTTTGGAATAATTTTCTTAAACTTTCTGTTGATTAATTTTCAGAATCATGAAAATGAGACCTACTGAAGAACATAATGTATGTGAAGTACCTGGATTAAAATACCAATAAGGAAAACAATGCTGAATAACAGGATTATATAACTCTCAGACATGCTACATTGCAGTGATAACCTTGTTGTATCTTTTCTCGAAATATGGAAGTACAACATCAAAATAATTGTGTTGTGTCTGTCAATAATAGACTAAATATAGTACATAATACAACCCTATTCTTATTAAATGCTGATAGTTGTCTAAATAATTTTATGGTAGTTGTCTAAATGCTCTTATGGTATAAGCTCACGTGCAGCCTTTGATATTACTCCCAAAACAGTATGTATGCAAGAGTTCAAAATATCAAATGCAGTGTGTTCTTATTTTCAAATATACCTTCTAATCAAGCTGATTCCCACTCTGTAGTGAAATGAGAAGCACATGTCCTTCTTGAGCATCTGGCATCTCTTCTGAGGTTTTTATTTTCCCTTCATGTCAAAATGACAGACTCTTAATTACCAGGATTCCTTAGTCTTTTTTTTTCAGCAATGCATCATGACATTTTCTTTCTCATATCATTCCTCCCAAGCCATTATTTAGTGTTCAATTAGAAGTGAGTATATAGTGCTACACCGATTCTCTTTCTACATTGTATCTTTGTGACATTTTCTTTCAATTTGAGAAAGATAAGTGTTTTGTTGGTCTCTGAGACCTATACTATAATTTGTGTGTTTTTGAGAGACTCATCATTTCTATCATGATTGAGCTGGCTTTGTTTAGGGTTTACCCTTTGAAATCTAGTGCCCATGTGGAGTCAAATGAGGATCCATACAGGGTTCAAAGGCATACTGATTGTAGGTGTATAGTCAATCCGGGTAAACATTATTAATATCCCAATATGTCAGACAGGAAAATGTGCTCATATTTTTTCTATGAAGCATTTGCATTATTGACATTTCTAAGGGTTTCTATAAGCACTCTTTTTCTCAAGGCTTCTTACATTATTAAAATGAATTCCATTTATTCTAATATGTCCTATGCTATTTGTAAGGAAAATAGTTTCATTTTGACTTGGGATCAAGTACCGCTTACTGAACTATTCTTTGGAGATTTACTTCAATTAAATGAATTTGCTTTCGATGAGATAAAACAGCAGATCTAAGCATTTTCAATAGGCTTTGAGTTAAAGAACTATTCATCTGTGCATTGCATTATCCATTTAATTTTAGGTTTTCAAATAATATTTCAAAGCAAAAGATGCCTTAGGATCCAAGCACAATCATAATATATTGACCTTTTTCAAACACCCAGCAGCAATGTGATCCAGGTGTCCCAGGAGCAATGGTTGCACTTTTTGCATCAACTAGGAGAAAGCCCTTGTGGAAGGTGAATAGTGTATCAAATAAACACTCTTTGTCAAACTGAATTAATACTAAACACTTGAATCAATGAATCTGAGAATTATAAAGGCCTGGGGTAATTTTTTGATGACAACTTCCCTAAACACTCCACAGGCTGACATTTTTATAAGCAATATAGGGGATCTTCTTGGCTTTGCCTTTATCCCTATTTGATAAAAGAAATTTGGTATATGCTTGTGATATTTTTATTTAAATGTAATTAATTATCCCTAAACACTGAACATTTTTCTATTGTCAATAACAGACCTCTGTAAAGGAAATATTTAATTCTCTCTCTCTCTCTCTCTCTCTCTCTCTCTCTCTCTCTCTCTGTCTGTCTGTCTGTCTGTCTGTGTGTGTGTGTGTCTGTGTGTGTGTGTGTGTGTGTGTGTGTGTGTGACTGTTTATACAATGCACATACACATTCACATTCTGTTAGGAGACAGAAAATAGGCTTAGAGTTAGAGGTGATTGTGCTCTATTGAGGATGGGTGCTGGGAACTGAACTCAGGCTTTATGCAAGAGTAGTAAGCATTGTTATCCACTGAACCATCTCTTAAGTCCCAGTGCCAAGCTCCTTAATTTCTCTTCCTACTTTTACAATTCTTGCCTAAGTGCCAAAGATAGTAACCACCTGTCTAAGTAAAAGAAATTCTCAACAGTATTCATTCTTGGGATTCCTCAGGACAAAATTAAAAATGCACAAAGGAAAATAAGAAAAGTAGGACCAACATTGCCTGATTTCCCCAAACTTTTAGCTATGCTGTTTTGGACACTGCACGCTCACCTTCTGAGGGGCAATGTAGATATGCTACTAGGTCATTTGTTTCTTAGGTATCTTCAAGGAGAAAATCCATTTGAAAATTATTTGCATAATATGACTGCAGTGTGGATTTGAAAGCAGAGTACCTAAAACAGACATAGCTGGCAATAACATTCCTGTAACTGATACCATATGAGAAAAATGAACAAAGCAATATGCTGCATTGAAAGAAAAGGAAAATGTACTGCTTCTATGGATGAACATTTGCCTTTTAGCATTTTATTTCTCAGTGAAACAGAACAAGGAAATACAAGCAAGATTATTTTAATGAGATCTCTGGCTCAGCACATTAGACTCTTAAACCACTCTTCAATGTACATGTATTTTATAATAATCATTTTTTAAATCCAGTAGGATTTCATGAGGATTACCTTAGTTTCTGCAAATAACTCTTGCCAGAGAAGCTACTTGGCAGAAGACTGATATTCAGGTTCTTTGACAATCCTATCTTAATGGCTGCAAAACACCTAGCCCCTCTACTTGGGGAAATGATATTAGGCATACATAATTTATTATCTCGATTGGTATTCAAATACTCAGTTCTCTTATCATTTATAGGGCATTTGTCTCTTGTATTTACTATTGCTTGATTTAATGAAGCAAATAGAAATTTTACCTTTTTTTGTGAAATAGTACTTTCACCTCAGTTATATGTAATGCATTTGGAAAATAAAATGAATAGAAAACTTGAGGGATCATTTGCTAAATTTGTAAAGAAAAATGTCATTTAGGTTGAACACTATAGATATATATTAGCTATATATTACTATGGGTCACTTAAATAAATATTGACCTTGATAATTCAAAGAATATACATTTTAACTATATAAGCTTTGAAGCAAAAGTAATTTCTTGGTGTGAAAATACTTTAAGTTTGCACTCAAAATCAACTCCTGTGAATAACATATTTGATGGAAATTTAGGGAATGGAGGGAAATCTAACTGAACTCACTAAATGTTCTAAGTAAGGTTGTAAAAGAATCTGTATGTTCTTCAGCAGAAATGGAATGTTGAAATTAAATCGTCATTGATTATTACTGACTTATTTCATTTTGCCCATTGTATTACTGTACAGTGTAACCCATATGTGAAGGAACTATGAGGTTAGTTGATTTAAAGGTTCATCATAGATCAATACTCAATTTTTACTTAACAATATGCTTTACACTATGATCTCTCAGTTGCTCATATGATTATAGCTACTCTCAGATTCTGCCACAGATTGACATGCAATTTCAGATTTTAAAAAAATCTTACACAGGTAGGTGGTGGCAGCATACACATTTAGTCCCAGAACTTGGGAGGCAGAGGCAGGTGAATTTCTGAGTTCGAGGCCAGCCTGGTCTACAGAGTGAGTTCCAGGACAGCCAGGGCTACACAGAGAAACCCTGTCTTGAAAAAAAACAAAAACAAAAACAAAAATACAATTAATGCCTGTTTATATGTTGACAGAGGAAATTTGTACACACATTAAGAATTCTGTACATATTTGCTAAATTAATGATAGAAAAGATTTGATGAAAATAAAGAGTATTCCAGATAACCAAGATTAAAAACAAACTGTTAGTTTGTTATGGAAAAAGGTGTTGTTAGCTAGGTGGCATTGGTTTGTGCCTTTAATCCCAGCATTTGGGAGACAGGGCAGGAGCACTCAAATGAATGAGAAGCATTTAAAGAAATGTTTGAAGTCCTTGGTCATCAGGGAAATGCACATCAAAACAACGGCAAGATTCCATCTTACACCAATCAGAATGGCTAAGATCGAAAACTCAAATTATATGAGTGGGTCGGCGTTGCTATAGCTCCACTGGGACCCAAAAGGACATGTGCTGTATGTACTCATTTATAAGTGCATTTAGCCATAAATTACAGGTACCATGCTATACTACACAGACCCAAGGAAGCTAAATAAGAAGGAAGGCACAAGTGAGGATGCTTGAATCTCACGGGGGGGGGGGGTGGGGGTGGTGGTGGTGGTGGTGGTGGTGGAGTAGCATAAAAGTTATCAGAGGCAGAGAGAGGGAACTGGGTGGGAGAGGGCATAATATTTTTTACATCGATTTTTTTAAGCTAGATAAGCCTGTGGCTTTTCTTTGAAAGCACCTCATGCTAAAGAAGAGCAGCAGCAGG
Source organism: Apodemus sylvaticus (assembly GCF_947179515.1). Lineage (NCBI taxonomy): Eukaryota > Metazoa > Chordata > Mammalia > Rodentia > Muridae > Apodemus > Apodemus sylvaticus. The sequence continues at coordinate 138,569,273 of NC_067495.1, read as the reverse complement.
GCTTCAGTGCTGCTAGCCAAAGCAGTATCACAACTCTTAAGGGAAGACAAAAGAATCAATGACGTATTTGAGAAGGAACATTATCTCTTGGCAACATTCCTCAACTACTGCTTTTAAAACCCAGATGGAAATGTTTTTTTTTTTTTTTTTTTTTTTTTTTTTTTTTTTTTTTTTTACCTTCCTCCTGATTATTCAATGTACTGCTAGAAAACTGTATGTAACCTAGCCATGCCTAACCTAATACACTCAGGAGAAAGCATTAAAACCCCCTCACTCTACCTCCCATAGTTGTTCTGTGTTATATTGCTAGTGAAGTGAAAAGTAATCTATTGTCATAAACCTAGCTCCCCTCCGTTCTTTTCTGCCTCAATAAAGAACCACAATTTACCTACCTTTTCAAGCATAAAATCTGGGATATATCCTTATCTCTTCTCCCTGCCTCATTAATTTTCCTTAATATATTAAGCCATTATATTAACTCATAATTTTTGAACAAGTTCCCAAAGCAAGAGAGCATTCTGCACTTTCATGGACTCTGCTAATAGAATTGTTGTTCATTTAGAATATTGAAATAGCCTCACAAATAGTCTCTTCCTTCCTTCCTTCCCTTCTTCCATTCTTCCTTCTGTCCTTCCTTCCTTCATCTCTTCCTCCCTTTCTTTCTTTTTCTGACAAAATAAAATATAAGAAGGTAAGGCAAAAACTATCATATTGATCTTGGATATGGTAATCCAACAGGTGGAACGGAGTCCCAAGAGCAGGCGTAAGAGTCAGAGCCCCACTTGTAATATGCAGAAGACCTGGCCTAAGCCCATGAAGGCCTTGTGCTTGCTGCTTCAGTCTCTGTAAGTTCATTTGTGCCTTGCTTCATTGATTCAGTGGATCTTGTTCTCTTGGTAGTCTCCACTCCCTCGGGGTCTTACAGTCTCTGCAGTATTCCCTGAGACCTAAGAGGAAGGGAAGATATGATGAAACTTTTCGTTTAGTCTCTCTCCTTCTCCCCCTCCCCCCATCTGTATAATATATGGCTGTGAGTCTTTGCATTTGTTCCCATCTGCTGCAGGAGGAAGCCTCTCTCTCTCTCTCTCTCTCTCTCTCTCTCTCTCTCTCTCTCTCTCTCTCTCTCTTTATTAATCATTTTATTTGTTTAAATTTCAAATATTGTCCCTCTTCCCTGTTACCCCTCCACAAGCCCCCCCATCAGGTTCCTCCTCTCCCCCTCCCCTTTGCTTCTATGAGCATGCTCCTTCGCCCACTCACTACTCACTCCCTACCACCTTACCTTTCTAGCAGCCCCCTATTCTGGGGCATAAAACCTCCACAGGACCAAGGGCCTCCCTTCCCATTGATGTCAGATAAGGCCATCCTCTCCTCATATCTGGAGTCCTGGTTCCCTCCATGTATACTCTTTGATTGGTGGTTTGGTCCATGGGAATTCTAGGTTGTCCAGTTAGTTGATATTGTTCTTATGGGGTTGCAATCCCCTTCAACTCTCTCATCCTTCCCTTAGTTCTTCCATTGGGGTCCCCTGGCTCAGTCTGATTGTTCGCTGTGAGTATCTGCATCTGTATTAGTAGTATTAGAACCTCTCAGGGACCAGCCTAATCAGGCTCCTGTCAGCAAGCACTTTTGGCATCAGCAATAGTGTGGGGATTTGGTGTCTGCAGATGAGATGCATCCCTAGGTAGGATGGTCTTTGGATGGCCTTTCCTTCAGTCTCTGTTTCATTTTTCTCCCTTGTCTTTCCTTTGGACATGATGACTGGCTAAGGCACTGATCTGTGAGTATGGCAGAATATCATTATGAAATATTTTATTGTATTTTTTTAAAGAATAGGAGTATTCAGTTTTATTCTAGGACCCTGGACTATCTAGTTGCTGGATCTGGGCTATCTATGTTGTGCCTTTATATTTTGAATTAAAGTTTTTTGTTTTGCTTTCTTGAGACAGGCTTTCTCTGTGTAGTCCTGGCTGTTCTGAGACTCCCTCTGTAGGCTAACCTGACCTCAAACTCACAGATCTCTTTCCTGAGTGCTGGGACTAAGGGCAGGTTGCATCACCACTTAGCTAGAAAATTTTTAAATATATCAGCCAATGACATATCATGATCCTAGATTACTGCTCAGCTGCCTCATTTTATGCAGTCTAAGTCCCAAGTCCAGAGAGTAGTACTGCCCTCCTTTAGGCTTACCCTTCCCAACTTGCTCAACCTAATCAACATAATCTCTCATAGGCATGACCAGAAGCTACAATAATATAAAGAAAATCTCAGATATATCTGGAAGCTTGTCTCTTAGGTGATTCCAAATCGTGACAAAAATGTCAGCCAACACTAAACATTAGACAGAACTTGAGCAAAGTGTAAATTTGTGGATGACCTTCATATTTCGTTAATGACTAGAATTGTATACTCAAGGATATAGAAGTTTTATGGACATTTTGTCACTTAGTTGGTCAATTTATACTAGAGTTGCACTGATTGTTCACATTTGAAAATATCCAGATTAGTTCAGCCTACGCAAACAACTTGATCCAGAGTTATAAGAATTAGGTCAAAGTAGACTTCATGTGAGGCCAGAACTACTGGAATGGGGGCTATCAGAAAAGCTATTGCCTGTACATGGTATATGTTCTGCTAGCTGGCTTGCCTTGTTGGGAGCAGATGAGCCTAGCCTCACAGAGACTTGATGTGCCAGGGTCAGAGGATACCCATGGGTCCCCCACCTACTCAGAGGAGAAAGCAAGGGGGAATGGAGGAAGGATTGTAGGAGGGGGTGCCTGGAGGGAGGCAGTGGGTGGTATTTAAAGTAGGTTATAATAATAATAAATTTTAAAATAATACTTTTTTGAAAAAATGGGAAAACTGTGTCATGGAAAATGAATTGAATGCCTTAATTAATTTAAAGGATGGAAGACAAGGGACTGAAGGAAGTTAGGGAGGGAGTCTGTAGAAAAGTTCATGTGAGTCAGGGAGAGAGTTCATCTCACTTGCAGATCTCCTGTGTCTTAGTTTACTACAGCTCAGAGCATATGAAGGATGTATTAAGCTGTGATGGTTGGCTGCAAATAAACCATGGGTTCTGGTTCTGCCAGCCCAGAGCTTTCAGGGAAGAAGTGTTTTTCCCTTATGACTATAATATTTTATGATTCTGAGTATGGGGTTTATGAACTTATACCTGACAGCAAGATCCTCACCAGTAAGCAGCACCTCTCATTTCTGTAAACTGAACTGTTTTAATGATTTAAAAACTGATATAGAAAACATATACTTCCACTAATTGTTTCCTCTTACTATTTTCTAAAGCAGTACAAGCTGAATGCATATGAAACCTAAGAACAGTCACAGCATTTAATAGTTTTAAAAATCAGATTTCTATTCATTTGTTCCATTAAACACTAGACATTCTTCAGCATTCCTTTTCACCATAAATAGAGGGAAACGGAAACAGTACAGACACATACATCTAGAACAGAATGAATAGGTCACACTATCCATTCTTTCCCACTCATGTCAGAATTCATTAATTTTACCTCTCCTTCTGTAAGCCATTCAGCAAATAGAGCCCCACTGAGAATTAGCTTATTTGTCCTGAGTACTTTTTATACTATCCTTTGGGAAATAGTGACTCTTAAGCCTTCTTATTGATTCATGCATTATTCTGTCTCATGGGACTTGGTATGAAAGCAAGGTTATGAATTACTAGCTTATTTTATAAGTAAATATTTTAAAAGGTAAAAGTAGACTTATAAAAGAAAGGCACAGAATCCTTGTACTTCCATGTGTCTTTACCTTCTCTGCTGTAAATCTCTGGGAATTCAGTATAGTAAGGGCTGATATTTAATGTTATATATAAGCTAACACTAAACTTTTGGTAGATATGATCATGAAAGGCCATCATAGAGCTTCTCCAATGTTCCAGGGTACAGGTATTTTCACAACTGTCTACCAGGGGACAATTAAGATGCACAGGTTAACAACTATTTGAAAAGGCAGAAAACAATTTGATTTTGCTTTTATTTTCTGTCCATGAACAACACTTATGTTCAAAGAACTGTTCTTGGAGTCAGAGATAAGAGAATCAGATTGCAAAATGGTCTTAATAACAAAGAATTATAATGTAAGGAAAACTACTGTCTTTAGAGCAAGAACATTTATAGCTATAGTAATATAAATGAAAATTTGTATTGAACATGCAGACTTCATTGAAAAACAGAAATAAATATTCTCAAAATGATGATTAGCCTCTTCAAGCTTTGGGAAAAACTATATAACTTCTATGAGTAAAATAAAAAGAAAGTCTTCAGCAAAAGTCAACAATTCTACAGGTCAATTTTTGTTTTAATGCTTCCTCCCTAATGCATTCTCACTGAGCAGTTAAGAATTAGAGTGCCAATCATCTTCTCATCAAGAGGATCTGAAGGTGAAAGGGAAACAAGATAAATGATTTCAGTGATTTACAGAAAGAAACAAAGAGCTATTACTTCTATGAAGGCAAACTTAAATGTAGAGATATGGAGGAGAGGGAAACTTATGATACTATACAATCCAAACTTGTGCCTGTACCCTCTTGTATGAGATCATCAAAGCAGTTCCCATCTAGAAGGGAATAATAAGTAATTTATTCTGGAGGTAAAAAAGAGTAACCATTGCCTGAGAATACAGATTTAAACTATCCAAAATTCCTTGCACTTTTAGTATTAACAGAACAAAGAATGCCATGAATCTAGATACGTTTCAATTGCATTGTAGAGACATTAAGTAGACAATGGCAGCAGGGCGGTGACATCTCAGCTACAGACATTGGATGCTATTTGAAAGCATTTTCTTAGTTCTTTGATTTCTAGAAAACCAGAGCTTTGCTAATTTAATATATTCCAAAAGATTTTTACTTGTTGGAATTTTTGGTACGTCTTCAGCTCTTGGTGACAAATAAATGGCTATTTAATAGTTTAAAGGTAGTGAGAGATAAATTCTTATTAGTCAGTGGGCCTGCATCATTTCATTGTCTCCATGCCACTGAAGTTCTAATCAATCACACTTTGTAGATACAACTTCTTTTCTGGAATTCTTCTTTCACATAACTGACAAGGAAATTCACATTTTGACACTATTTCTTCAGTGTTGGGCCAGAACTATATATTTCATATATAGTTGGGCCAGAACTATGTATAGTAGTTTGTAGGCTCTGTTCACTTCACTTTATCCAGTCATATTCAATATTTGCTTTTCAAAAATAAATAAATATCATTTGTTAAGATTCCTGTTCTGATATTTATTCTCTGATGTCTCTGGGAGATACTCCCTGTGTTTACTCCCATAGGAGCCTATATGTCTTCATTATAGCCTTTAGCTAATTAAAGTTAACGTAAGCTGCTTTCAGCATACAAAGAAATAAAATAGATGACAATGAATCTCAAGGGCTAGGCATAGATAAATGATAGTACAATATCACAGGATTTTCAAATATATATGAGATGGAATTACATCACTTCAAAGTAGTAGTTCAAAGCAGTTTATATTAAAGAAAATAGTTATGACAAAGAATGTAAAGTGTCATCTAGGAGACAGAGACTGATAAAAAGTATATCACTTTAACCATACAAAAAAGAAAATAGAATACCAAACACTGACTAAGAAAAAGTTATATTAATTAATCACGATCTCTTCCAGAAAATTCAATAGGAGAGAAGACTTCCCAACTTCTTCCAAGATACCTGGAATGCTCCAATGTCATAATAGAGCAGTCAAATGAACTACAAGAAAAAAGAAAAGAAAAATGCAACCAAACCCTTAATTCTGTCTCTGTCTCTGCCTTTGTCTGTCTCTTTCCCTCTGCCTCCATCTCTGTGTGTGCATGCATGCATGAGTGCATGATTGCCATGTGTGTGTATGTGTGTGTGAGAGAGTGAGAGACACAGATAAAAGTGAAAATCTTAAAATCAAGTATAAAGTGTATTTTATCCAAGGAAAGAAAGATTGAATTAATATCTGAAATCTAATAACAATTCACCATGAAAACAAACTAAAAGGAAAAATAGATCATGTGAATAGATAAAAGAGAAACAACATATAACAATATCTACTGTTTGCTTTATGTGGTTCTTTTGACTATGATCTATGCTATTTTCTCTGCATAAACTATGTCAATAGTGTATCACCATGAGTTTTAGTATGTACTGCTGATTAGAGAGAAACTCAGTGGAAGCAATGTGAATGAGAAACCTACACTGTAATTAATGAAATTTATACTTATCTAAAGTAGCATTTAATTCAATAATATATTTTTCCTAAAAGAGCTGTCTCCTGTAAGGATTATCTGAAGTGCTCTATTTCAGTTAGCATAGAAATAGCCCTTGTTGTAAAAGTGAAAGTAACAATCCATTAATTTATACAAATGCAGTAAAAACTCAAATATTTTGTGATAAAACATAACTTATACTTTTCAGCACAGAGTTAAACACTCAAAGACTAAAATAGGACAATATAGAAATGAATATTGTCCATGATAAACTGGATTCATTCACATACAGGTCAAGAAGTAAAGGTTTTAAAGTGATGTTAGATGTACTCAAACAAGGAATTAAATAGCTAAAGACACTATTTGTATTGTTTTAATTATTACACTCTTACCAGTTACAATGACTGTTGCTTTTCATTATGCTTATGGTTTTTCCTCATTTTTTGTTTTTTTCATCCATCCATTCATTTTTACAATATATCAAAATAAAATATAAAATATAAAATGAAAGTATTACATCAAAATTAAATAAGACACACCAACAAAAGGAAAAAGACAAAAGAACAGGCACAAGTATCAGAGACTCACTCATTTGCATACTCAGCAATCCCATCAAACCACTAAATTGGAAGCAATTATATAAGCATAGAGGACCTGGTAAAAACTGGTGCAGGTCCTGTGCATGCTGTTCAGGTCTCTGTGAGTCAAATGAACTTTGCCCGTGTCCTCATGTTGAGTTTAGAAGATCTTGTTAGCCTGGTCTCCTCCATTACCTCTGACTTTTACATTTTTTTGCCTCCTTTTTTTGCAGAGTTCTATGAGCTCTGAGGTGAGAAACTTGATAAAGACATCTCATTTAGATCTCTGTATTTAAATATTTCTCACTCTCTGTGTAATGTCTGAATGTTGATCTTTGTATTTAGTCCCATCTGCTGTAGGAGGAAACCACTCTGATGATAGTTGAAAAAAGCACCAATCTACAAGTATAGAAGGTTCCCATTAGGAGTCATTTTATTTCTATAGTTTTTCTCTTTTTTAGGCCAATATTATTTGTGTTTACTGTAGGTCTCTGGGATATCTAAGCTCAGGTCCTTGATCACCCAAGCACTTCCAGATATGGGTTTCTTCCCCTGGCGTGGGCTTTAAGTCAGATCAGATATTGACTGGTAATTCATACAAGCTTTGTGCCACCATTCACTAGCTTATCTTCCAGGCAAGCCACCATTGCAGATAAAGGTTTTGTGGTGGAGTTAGTATTTAAGTCTCTCTTTTGATAGTAGATAGAAAATTTTCCTGTGTCTTTGGCACAGGAAGTTACAAATTTTTGTTTTTATTTTTTAACCTCACTTATCCTTTAAGGGTTCTTTAGGGTGTTTTTTCTTCTTTTATTATTGTACTTTATTCTTCTTTTAGTTTTACTTTCAAGATTACAATATAATTGCAACATTTATATCTCTCCTTTCCTACCTCCAAATTCTCCCATATACCACTCCCCACTTTCATTCAAATTTATAGCCTCTTTTTTCATCAATAGTTGTTACCTGCAACTATATGTATATATATAGACATATATATGTTAAAATGAAATACAGTCAATATGATGTAGTGACAATTTTGGCATTTGGGTTTCTCTTTTTATTACATATGTATGTATGTATGTATGCATGTATGTATGTATTTATTTATTTATAATCTTTTTTTACAGACCAGTTGTTTCCACATTCCTGTCCACCCTTAGCCTGTTCCTCATCCCATACCTCCTCTCCTCTCCCCATCTCCAAGAGATTGTCCCCACCCCACCCCTACCACTGCCAATACTCCCCATACCATGGGGCCACAAGTCTCTCAAGGGTTAGGTGCATCTTCTCTCACTGAGTCCAGACTAGACAGTCCTCAGCTATATGTGTATTGGGGGCCTCATATCAATTTGGTGTGTGCTGCCTGTTTGGTGGTCCAGTGCAATAGGAAGACAAATAGTCTCAGCTAACCTGGGCCCCAGAGATCTATCAGACACTGAGCATTTTGGTTTCTTTAAAGCACAGAAATACTATAATAGTATGTTTTTTGTTTTAATCCCTGGTATAGGACATAGGTTTGCTTCAGTTGTCCATGGGAGCTGACTATGGATTGCCACATTCTATAGCAGGGACATGACTTTGTCAGCTGCAAATAGTTTCTATGTGTGTGTGACATTTGAAATTCTGGAGACTTTTCCGGGGATACATAAATGCTAGGGCTCTGAGAGGCAGGATGGATTGTTGTTTGTTTATTGGTTGCTATTGGTCATAGTTGGATGCTGTTTGTTAAGCAGCCATGCACAAAGAAGAAGCAAGAACTTAGGTATTCTGACAGTGAACACCAAACTTGTCCCACGTTACTAGATGCCTCTAATCAGCAGAAAGAATTCTAAGGATAATATTGCCCATTTTCTACTCTATTCCTTTTTCTCTCCTATCTAGTGTTAGAGGGTTGAAAGGGTGAAAAAAGGGTAAAGAAAGTTAGATGAAAGAAGAACTCACAAAGTAGCTAATGTAGACTACAGTTTGATGTTGCCTGCATGTGTGCTTTCTGATTTTCCCATGAAACACTACTTTGCTTTTCACAATGGCTGAAATTTTCTTTAATCCTTCATTCTTGAATGAGAGTTAACTGAATACAAAATTCTATTTTGTAAAATATCATTGCTCAATAGCTTATAGAAATTATTTGAAGAGCTTGTGACACTTTACATGGTGTAGAAGAAATTTTCTATGTGGGTAAATAATTATGTTTATTTTTTTCTTGGACGTAATCTGCTGTGATTGCTTTAAAAAATTTATGTTCACTTATTCTGCTATCTTAAGCTTATGTATTAAATATTATGTATAATAAGCAAAACAACTTTAAGATGACTGGTAAATTTTTCTTTTATTTCTGTAGCAATATGGTCAAAACTTTAGTGTGCATAGCAATACCAATAACTATATAATTTTTAGATAATATAATTACATATACACTTTTCATACTGTTATCACCATTTAAAAATTAATATGACATCATGATAATTTAGTTGACAACTAGACACAATTAGGCAGAGAAAACTTTAATTGAGGGACTGCCTCCATAGCATTTGCCTGGGAGCATGTTTCTGGCTCATTTTCTTGGTTGCTAGATAATAGAACAGCACCCATTCAACTGTGAATGGAAGCAAGACTAGGTAGGTAGTCATGAGATATACATAAGCTTGGACACAAGCTAGAAAGCAGTATGTATCCATTGCCACTAATCCAGTTCCCACCTCCAGGTTTGTGCCTTCAGTTCCATCAGTGCCTGCCAACTATAAACTGTGGCAGGTAATCTAAATAAACCCTATCTTCCCTGAGAGAGAACATACTGCATTTGCCTTTCCAGGTCTGGGTTAGCTCACTTACTGAAATAATTTCTAGTTCTATACACTTATTTGCAATGCTGAGAATTTAATTTTCTTTGCAGATAAGTAATATTCCACAGTATAAATAAACCATATTTGTATTATCCACTTGTGGATTAAAGGACCTTTAGGTTGTTTCCATTTCTTAGCTATTGTGAATAGAATGCTAATAAATGTGGCTGTATGAGTGTCTGTGTAATACGATGTCCAGTGCTTTGAAAATGTGCCAAGGAGTAATATATGTAGGTCATATGGTGGGTTTGATTTTAGCTTTTTAAAAGTTCTCCATACTTATTCCGAGAGTGGCTTTACAATTTTTCAGTCCCAGTGCCATTAGAGACATTCTTTTTTCCTCACATCCTTGCTAGCATTTGTTGCTGATTATTTTCTTGATCTTAGCCATTCTAACTGTGATAAGAGGAACTCTAATAGATGTTTTTATTTGTATGTTCCTAATTGAATGTTGAATGTTTTAGGTATTTATTTTAGAATAACCCACATATAATATTATGAGCTTTGGGTTGTAGCCCAGGAATAGAAATCCTTTTTATTTATTTTTATTAGGTATTTTCTTTATTTACATTTCAAATATTATCACCCTTGCCAGTTTCCTATACAAACCTCATACCCTTCCCCCCTCCCCTTACCCCTATGAGTGTGCTCCCCCACCTACCCAACCACTCCTGCCTCAAAATCCTAGCAGTTCCCTACCCTTGGGCATCAAGCCTCCACTGGACCAAGGGCCTCCCTTATCATTGATGTCCAACAAGGCCATCCTCTGCCACATATGTATGTAACCATGGTCCCTCCATGTATACTCTTTGGTTGGTGGTTTAGTCCCTGGGAGATCAGGGGATACTGGTTGGTTCATATTGTTTTCATCCTATGGGGCTGCAAACCTTTTCATTTCCATAGATTCCTTTTCTAGCTCCTTCATTGGGGACCCTGAGCTCAGTCCATTGGTTGGCTGTGAGCATCCACTTCTGTATTTGTCAGGAACTGACAGAGCCTCTCAGGAGACAGCTATAATCAGACTCCTGCCAGCAAAAACTTGTTGCCATCCACAATAGTGTCTGGGTTTGGTAACTGTATATGGGATGGATCCCCAGGTAGGAGAGTCTCTAAATGGCCTTTCTTTCAGTGTCCATTCTACACGTTGTCACTGTATATCCTCCCATGGGCATTTTGATCCACCTTGTAAGAAGGACAGAAGTAGCCACACTTTTGTCTTACTTTTTGAGCTTCACGTGGTCTGTGAATTGTATTTTGGGTATTCTGAGCTTTTGGGCTAATACCACTTATCAGTGAATGCATACCATGTGTGTTTTTTGTGATTGTGTTACCTCACTCAGGATGATATTTTCTAATTCCATTCATTTGCCTAAGAATTTCATGAATTCATTGTTTTTAATTGCTGAGTAGTACTCCACTGTATAAATGTACCACATTTTCTGTATCCATTCCCCTGTTGAGGAACATCTGGGTTCTTTCTAGCATCTGGCCATTATAAATAATGCCACTATGAGCATAGAAGAGCATGTGATCTTATTACATGTTGCACCATCTTCTGGGTATATTCCCAGGAGTAGTATAGTTGGATCCTCCCTTAGTACCATGTCCAGTTTTCTGAGAAACCCCCAAACTGATTTCCAGAGTGGTTGTACCAGCTTGCAATCCCATCAGCAGTAGAGGAGTGTTCCTCTTTCTCCACATCCTCACCAGTACCTGCTGTCTCCTGAGTTTTTGATCTTAGCCATTCTGACTAGTGTGAGGTAAAATCTCAGGGTTGTTTTGATTTGCATTTCCCTGATCGCTAAGGATATTGGACATTTTTTAGGTACTTCTCAACCATTTGAAATTCCTCAGTTGAGAATTCTTTGTTTAGCACTGTACCCCTATTTTTTTAAATAGGGTTATTTGGTTCTCTGGAGTCTAACTTCTTAAGTTCTTTGGATATTTTGGATATTAGTCCTCTATCTGATGAGGGGCTGGAGAAGATCTTTTCCCAATCTGTTGGTTGCTGTTTTGTCCTATTGACAGTGTCCTTTGCCTTACAGAAGCAGCTTTGCAATTTTATGAGGTCCCTATTTCCAATTATTGATCATAAAGCATAAGCTATTGGTGTTCTGTTCAGGAAAATTTCCCCTGTACCCGTGTGCTTGAGACACTACCACAATTACTTTTCTATTAGTATCAGTGTATCTGGTTTTATGTGGAGGTCCTTGATCCACTTAGTCTTGAGCTTTGTACAAGGAGATAAGAATCGATCGATGCTAACCACTGGTTGAACTAGCATCATTTGTTAAAAATTCTTTTTTCCATTGGATGGTTTTAGATCCTTTGTCAAAGATCAAGTGACCATAGGTATGTGGGATCATTCTGAGTATTCAATTCTATTCCATTGCTCTTCTTGCCTGTCTCTTTACCAATACCATGCAGCTTTTTATAACTATTGCTCTGTAATAGAGCTTAAGGTCAGGGATGGTGATTTCCCCCAGAAGTTCTTTTATTGTTGAGAATACTTTTCCCTATCCTGTTTTTTTTGTTGTTGTTGTTGTTGTTATTCCAGATAAATTTGGAAATTGTTTTTTTTTTAACTCTATGAAGAATTGAGTGGAAATTTTGATGGTGATTGCATTGAATCTGTAGATTGCTTTTGGTAAGATGTCTATTTTTACTTTATTTATCCTACCAATACATGAGCATGAGAGATCTTTCCATCTTCTGAGATCTTCTTCAATTTCTTTCTTCAGAGACATGAAGATCTTGTCATAAAAATCTTTCATTTGCTTAGTTAGAGTCACACCAAAGTATTTTATATTATTTGTTACTATAGGGAAGGGTGTCATTTCCATAATTTCTTCCCCAGCCTGTTTATCATTGAGTAGAAGAAGGACACTGATTTGTTTGAGTTAGTTATATATCCAGTCAATTTGATGAAGTTGTTTATCAGCATTATAGGTTCTCCGGTAGAATTTTTGGGGTCACTTAACTATACTATCATATCATCTGTAAATAGTGATATTTTGACTTCTTCCTTTCAATGTGTATACCTTTGACCTCCTTTTGTTGTCTAACTGCTCCGGCTAGGATTTTGAGTACTATACTGAACAGCAACGAAGAGAGTGGACAGTCCCTGATTATAGTGGGATAGCTTAAAGTTTCTCTCCATTTAATTTGATGTTGGCTACTGGTTTTCTGTATATTGCTTTTACTATGTTTAGGTATGGACCTTGAATTCCTGATCTTTCCAAGACTTTTATTCTGAAGGGCTGTTGGATTTTTGTCAAATGCTTTCTCAGCATCTAATGAGATGATCATGTTTTTTTTTTTCTTTCAGTTTGCTTATATAGTTGATTATGTTGATGGATTTTTGTATAATGAACCATCCCTGCATCCCTAGGATGAGGCCTAATTGATAATGATGGATGATAGTTTTGACGTGTTCTTGGATTTAGATGGCAAGAATATTATTGCATATTCTTGGATCAATATTCATAAGGGAAATTGGTCTGAAGTTCTCTTTGTTGGGTCTTTGTATGTTTTAGGTATCAGAGTAATTGTGGCTTCATAGAACAATTTAAGTAATTTCCCTTCTGTTTATAATTAGTGGAATAGTTTGAAGAGTATTGGTATAAGGTCTTCTTTGAAGGTCTGATAGAACTGTGCACTAAATGATTTGGTCCTGGGCTTAGTTGGGAGATTATTAATGGCTACTTCTATTTCTTTAGGTGTTATAATCATTTATCTGATCCTCTTTTAACTTTGGTTCCTGGTATCTTTGTAGAACATTGTCCATTTCATCCAGATTTTCCTGGTTTTTTTCCCTGCTTTTGTAGTAGAATCTGATGGTTCTTTGGATTTCCTCAGTTTCTGTTGTCATGCCTCCGTTTTCATTTTGACTTTGTTGATTTGGTTACTGTCTCTGCCCTCTGGTTAGTTTGGCTAAGGGTTTATATATGGCTTTGATTTTGTCTAAGAACCAGATCCTGGTTTGGTTGATTCTTTTTATAATTCTTTTTTGTTTCTACGTGGTTGATTTCAGCCCTGAGTTTGATTATTTCCTGCCATCTACTCTTCTTAGGTGTATTTGATTTTTTTTTTTTTTGTTCTAGAGCCTTCAGATACACTGTCAAGCTGCTAGTGTAGTATTCTTTCTCCAGTTTATATTTGGAGGTACTCAGAGATATGAGTTTTCCTCTTAGTTCTGCTTTCATTGTGTCCTATAGATTTAGGTATGCTGTGGCTTCATTTACATCAAATTCTAAAAAGTCTTTTATTTCTTTCGTTATTTCTTCCTTGACCAAGTTATCATTGAGTAGAATGTTGTTCAACTTCCATGTGTAGGTGGGCTTTCTATGATTTTTGTTGGTATTGCAGAACAGCCTTAGTCTGTGGTGATCTGATAGTATACATGGGATTATTTCAACTTTCTTATATCTGTTGAGGCCTGTTTTGTGACTGATAATATGGTCAATTTTGGAGAAGGTACTCTGAGGTGCTGAGAAAAAGGTATATTGTTTTGTTTTACAATAAAATATCCTACAGATATCTGTTAAATCCATTTGGTTCATAATTTTTTTTTAGATTCACTGTGTCTCTGTTTAGTTTCTGTTTCCATGATCTGTCCATTGATGAGAGTGGGGTATTGTAGTCCCCCACAATTATTGTGTGAGGTGCAATGTGTGCTTTTAGCTTTAGTAAATTTTCCTTTATGAATGTGGGTGCACTTGCATTTGGAGCATGTAAGTTCAGAATTAAGATTTCTTAGTAGATTTTTCCTTTGATGATTATGAAGTGTCTTTCCTTATCTTTTTTGATATCTTTAGGTTGAAAATCAATTTCATTCCATATTAGAATGGCTACTCCAGCTTTTTCTTGGGAACATTTGCTTGGAAAATTGTTTTCTAGCCCTTTTCTCTGAGGCAGTGCCTGCCTTATCACTGAGGTGGGTTTCCTGTATGCAGCAAAATGTTGCATCCTATTTACACATATAGTCTTTAAGTCTATGTCTTTTTATTGGGGTATTTAGTCCATTGATATTAAGAGATATTAAGGAAAAGTGATTGTTACTTCCTGTTATTTTTGTTATTAGAAGTTGATTATGTTTATGTGACTTCCTTTTGTTTTGTTAAAAGATTATTTTCTTCTTTCTTTCTAGGGTGTAGCTACATTTATTATTCTTTGAAGGGCTGGATTTGTGGAAAGATATTGTGTAAATTTGGTTTTGTCATGGAAAATCTTGGTTTCTCCATCTATGGCAATTGAAAGTTTTGCTTGGTATAGTAGCTAGGCTGGCATTTCTGTTCTCTTAGGGTCTGTATGATATCTGCCCAGGATCCTCTGGCTTACATAGTCTCTGGTGAGAAGTCTGGTGTAATTCTGATTGGTCTGCCTTTATATGTTACTTGACCTCTTTCCCTTACTATTTTTAATATTTTTGTTTATGCATTTGATGTTGTGTTTATTATTTGATGGGAGGAGTTTCTTTTCTGGTACAATCTATTTACAGTTCTGTAGGCTTCTTGTATATTCATGAACATCTCTTTATTTAGGATAATAAAGTTTTCTTCTATAACTTTGTTGAAGATATCTACTGACCCTTTAAGTTGGGAATCTTCACTCTCTTCTATGCCTATCATCCTTAGGTTTGGTCTCATTGTGTACTGAATTTTATGGACGTTTTTGGTTAGGAACATTTTTATATTTTGCATTTTCTTTGAATGTTATGTCAGTGTTTACTATGGTATCTTCTGCACCTGAGATTATATCTTCTATCTCTTGTATTCTGTTGGTGATGCTTTCTTCTATGATTTGTCATCTCTTTCCTAGGTTTTCTATCTTCAGAGTTGTCTCCCTTTATGATTTCTTTATTGTTTCCCCTTCCATTTTTAGATCCTGGGAGGTTTTTGTTCAATTCCTTCACCTGGTTGTTTGTACTTTCCTCTAATTCTTTAAGGGATTTTTGTATTTCCTCTTTAAGGGCTTCTCCCTGTTTACCTGTGTTCTCCTGTATTTCTTTAGTTATTTATATCCCTTTTAAAGTTCTTTATCACCATCATGAGATGTGATTTTTAAATCTAAATCTTGTTTTTCCTGTGTGTTGGGGTATCAAGAACTTACTATTGTGGAAGAACTGGGTTCTGATGATGCCATGTAGTCTTGGTTTCTGTTGGTAAGGCTCTGGCACTTGCCTTTTGCTGCCTGGTTATCTCTGGTGTTAGTTGGTCTTGCTGTCTCTGGCTGCGGCTTGTCCCTCCTGTGTGTCTGTAAGCCTCTGTCAGCACTCCTGGGAGAGCAGCTATCTCCTAGCAGGACCTGTGCACAGAGGCCTGTGTGACATCCCTAGCTCCCAGGAGCAGATGGTGGCAGGAAGTATCCTATTCCAGCTGTTCCATTGTTCCTGTGCCCTGTGAACTCCTGGCTGGTCCTGCCCAGGACAGTTACTGGAGAGAAAGTAGAGATCTCACCTTTAAGCCTGAGAGCTACAGTACTTATTTGAGACCATCTCTTCCCTGTCAGGACCCATGCACAGTGGGCTTTGGGACCAATATTTTCCACTTTTAATGTTATGAGGTGAGCGTAAGAATAGTATACTTATTGATGTGATTCTGTGTTCTTCCCCAACTCCATAAAAAGTAATTCATTTTAAATGGAGATTTATATGATCATTTTAAAAACAGTATGTGTGTATTACAAACAAATTTATCTTGTATAAACGTTATTCTAGTTATAGCTGCTTCCACGTACATAGATCAAAGATTCTTGGTCTTTATCAAGGTTCACTGAAAAATATAGAAATGTTTACTTAGAGATAATCTATCACATTAAGATATGTATATGTATAATAAATGGTATATCCTTCATATTGTAAATTAGTTTAATAAGCATCCCTAAAATACATCGTTCCTTATTCCATAGAGATAATAGTTACTTCTAGGTAGTATGTGATCCTAACTACTGAAAAAATTTGGATATTCACTATAAATATATGCTTGTACTCAAACTTATGAAAGTTATATTTTATAAGGATTCTACAGGACTCAAAAATAACATTCATCTGGCCATATAGTAGAATATAACTTTAAAATGAGTTGATGAATATGGTCAAAGAAGATCATTAGTGTTTAATTATTCACCATTGTTTTATAATAAGATTGAATTTTACTTGGATTAAGCATACCCTATCCATGAGTCTAGGACTATGTCTTATCAGGTAAAAGAATGTGCTCCTATTACAGAGAAACTAAAATAAGTTCCCAACACCCAAGTGGCAGCTCACAGCAGTCTGTAACTCACTTCAGGTCTCCATGGACACTAGACTTTCAAGTAGTACACATTCATACATCCAAAGATACACTCGTACACACACATAAAAATACATTTTGTAAAAAAAAAAAAAAGCACCATGTTCATGTTCAATTTTCTCAAATCTTACAATCAGTAAAAGTTCCTATTTCTTTCCTGTTCTATATTTAAACATATTACTTAAAATACTATCTATCTAAGTAATTTAGGTTTAACTATATTTCTGTATTTTGAAATGACAAAATAAGACTTAGGGATATCATGTCACCAAAAAGGGGAATTAAATGTGAATATCAAAAAGGTTGTTATGCTCTCACTATTCTGACAATGGTTCAGGAAAGGGTTAGAGGAAAAAAGTCTTTTTGAGAAATGATGGTTTGTTTAGAATATTGTAAGTCATTCTGTTCAGAAGACTAAGGAGATTCCTTAATGTAAGTCAATGAAGACCTCAGTAATTGGATTCATATGTAATGATGATGATGATGATGTGTAGTAATTAAAATTATTTTAACAGTTAATATCCTGAAGAAATAAGAAAATATCAAGAACCAAATACTTATTGGTCAAGGAGAGTTCTTTATCTTTAACACATTAATAAGCTTTAAAATGATAAAGCAAATAGAGTATCAAGGCAGACATTTTGTTGTCATCTGGCTATGCAAAGCCTTTTTAAAGGAGTAACTTTTTTGGTTGTATGCACACAGGCATTTTCTTAATAAGTAAGGCTTTGGTAAGAAACAGCTAAGAATGAGATATCAGGGTTCAAAGCATCACCCTCCCATTTTATTTTAATGATTTATAAATAATAGGGACATTGCACATATCTACACACATTCAGATATTTTCTGCATACTTAGTACAGTAGTAGCAATAGCTCCCCCATACACACCATTCCTTATATGTGTTTTATATGCAGAGAATCTGATTTTGACATGTTTTTAAATCTTGAAGTTTAACAAGAACACAGCTTTTATGACCACATAAAATTATCTCTGACTCAGTAACTTTTATGTGTATTTGAGACCTAAAGAATGAAGAACTCAAACATTTATGTGATTTACCCACAGTTTCCTAGATTGAAAAGAAAACAATATGTGATTGTTTATTCTGCTTACTGCTGTCATCACTATCAAAAACTCTCTTATTGACAAAGTTTGGTGACTCATCCTTTTAACCTGATAACTCAGGAGGCAGGTATAGATTGATCTCTGTGCATTTGAGGCTAGTCGGGTCTATATAGTAAGACTCAGATATCAAGGAAAAACTATTGTTACTGTCTCACTAGTGGGCAATAATAGTAGGCTCTGAAGAAGCTATTATCAAAGCTTTCTTCAACCTACAAGGCTTGCATTTCTTCACATGACACCTACTTCATATCTTAAATTTTCTTGTCTTTTTCAAGTTAGTGCTTAAAACTAAAAAGAGAATGCAGTTTGAATATATCAACTAGATAAACTACATAAAGAAACTGATGAGCTGTCTAGCCAAAAGCAAATAACCTTTATCACTTAAAGTAATTAAGAAGCAAAAGAGTTTCTGACTCAGGGAAAGAGCGTGTATGGAAACAGAAATTCAGATTATTATGTACCTACTGTGGGTAAAGGCATTAGCCTCACCTATTCCATTGTCCATAACTTCTGTTATATTTTGCTAGTGAAATACAGCAATTCTGATCTCATTACCTCTTTTACAACCCAGAAAATTTTGTCATAATGATTTTGTCAAAGAAGTCTACACTTGTAAACTTTGACTGATAGTTGCTGTAAATGTCTTTTCTAAGAATGTTTTGATAACGTGACACTTTGCTTACTACTAGCCAATGGACTGCTTTCATCTGAACTATTACCATGCAAATAAACAATGTACATTGAAATCTTAGATAGGTGCTCATTTAAAAACATGCATCTTGAGGAACAGAAAGAAGATTTTCAGTTAGTACCTGTTTATTTTTGTAGATTGCTAATGCTATGTTATTACTAGTAGTGAGTCTCCTGGAAGAAAATGCACATACATTTCTCTGCGTGATTAAAAGGACAAATTGATTAACAAAAGAGTTCTGTGTAATTGAAAACGATACCAACTGAACTACTAGCAGAAATTTAAGGAGAAAATAGGCTTACAATAGTCTAAATATGGTCTTGGATGATTGTGTCTTATATTAATTATCTTTCTCTGAGATACAAGAGAATTTTCCTTCAATAAAAATCCTCTATAATATTCTTTGTTTTTTTCTATTACTCAATGTAAATACTACATTTTTATTATTAACTTTATTAATAGTATATTTTCTTAACTGAAAACAGGTTATAACCAAGGAAATTTTCTGAATGATGATTTAAATACAGAACAACTTAATTCTCAATTTCATCAAAGCATGTATATGACAAAGTACCAATAAAAATGTAACAAACATACCTGTGACACTGACAGCAATAACACAGAGACCCAAAGTCCCACCTTGTCAAAAGTCTATTCACCTGTAATTTAATTATTCCCTCATCATGTCTGTCATTCTTAGGTCATTTAATTTGTTTTGAGTTGAAATAGATAAAACTCAAATTTACAATAGAAGCAAAGATTCTGTCCTGTTATTACAAGGTTATCCTCTAATTCTGTTTGGAACCTCGTAACACCCTTAAACTCAATCCAACATAAAAGAAAATTCTTGGTGTGGAATACTAGATTTACTAGGCTTTCAGGAAGTAGAAAGTATATATCCAATAATTATAATAGTTGTTTTAAATATGAGCTGCCAAAACCAATCAAGATCAGTTTAACTGAGTTTTTTCACAAGTCAAATATTCTTCATTATTGATATCTATTTTCATCAAGGAATATTTGTTGTCCTTCTGAGTAAACATATTTAGAAGAGCTTTATGTAAAAGGTTATTTAAATGCTGGGTTTTGATTCCTACATAGTAGCTCAGATTATTTGAAATCCAAATTTTCTTTTTTAGTACATTCACTGATAAACTTTTTGCCATCAAGGTTTTTAGATCAGTTTCCTGATGGAATTGGAAAGTTCTAAAAATAAAATAAAGTTTATTTTTTTCCAGTTTTACTAATCCTGTTTTACCTTTCTGCGTAAATATATTTATACATATTCATATTCAATTGAAATACATATTCAAAGGTATATCACTGGTTCTTCATTTATTACAATTGGAAAAATCAATAAATATTTCCATCTCCAACTCTGTTCTCTCTGTTACTTAATGTTCCCCTCGGGTATGGGTGGGCTTCCATAGCCATGGCTTTTCAGATGTCCAGACATTTATCAGTTTGCTGAGGTGAGTAACAATTTTATACAGCAGAAAAGAAATGACTTTCACCTAGCCAAGAAGAGCTGATTGCATGACAAAAGACATCTAGAGTGACGAGCAAAGAGATCATCAAAAGTGATTCAGAAATGAATTTATGAACCTAACAGAGGCACATATTATATAGAAATTGAAGTAGGGAATCACAGGTCGAACAATCTTATTGTTCATCTCTAGAAATACTTTGAGTAGCTCTGTTTGCAGAGGAGCCATTCACGAAAATATTAGAATTATTCTTAGCAAGTTATATCTTTATCAGCATTTCTAAGCCAGTTGTGATGGCACATTTCTATTGTCACTGCTTTTAGACAAGCTGAAGCAAGATGACCTTGTATAGGGCAAAACCAGAACAGGGAAGTGGGAAGGGGTGGGTGGGAGAACAGGGGGAGGGAAAGGGGCTTATGGGACTTTCGGGGAGTGGGGGGCCAGAAAAGGGGACATCATTTGAAATGTAAATAAAAAATATATCTAATAAAATAAATAAATAAATAAATAAATAAATGTTAGGCAACATAGCAATATCTCAACTCACAAAAGGAAATATAAATTCATATGTGTATAAATAAATATATACATAAATACACACAAATATTAATATATGTTATGCTTTGTAAATTTTTGTGGCAGAAGACATTTTAATAAAAAAGAACACCAGTGAAACCTTATCTTTGGGGAAAGAGCTAAGTTAATAAGGTGCTTGCTAGAAACCTGACTTTGATTTCTCAGAATCCATGTTAAAGACAAATGTAGACACAAACATGTATAGTTCCACTGTTTAAGTGTACCAGGAAATGGTAAGTAAAGATGGGAGACTGTTCAGAAGCTCTAGGAGTACTGTAGAGTATTCAGCAGTGAACAATAAAAGAAAATAACTGTCTGAAACAAAGTGAAGATACATGGACTGGCATACACATTCATCCTCTCATCTCCACATGTACCTAGTGACTACATTCCTACCCACATCCACACAAAGAAACATACTACCCAAGAAAGTCAGCAGTTTTAAAAAGTGATTGTAAATGAATGGATAATTAAAATGTGGTACAAATAGGACTATTTAATAATACTAATCTGAAGGAAAAAATAAATTAGGAACTCTGCAAGTAAATGGATAGAACTAGAAACAATCATATTGAGTGGAATAATACAAACCCAGAAAGACAAATGTCTCATGTACTGTCTTACTGGAGGCTCCTAGCTGCAAATCTTCTGTTGTCTGTACATAACCTAGAGTAACAGCAGAAACCAGAAAAGTAAAAACACGATTAACCTTTTCTAGAACAGTTGACTATCGAGCAAGAGAGAGGAGAATGGCAGTGTACAAGCTCTCTGACCAAGGAAATGGAAAAGAGAAGGGCTCTTTATGGAGTGGGGGACAGGAAAACACAAAAGAAAGGAGATGGGTAAAGAGAAATAGCACAAGTGAATGGAGAAAGGAAATAGAAAGGATTCACCAAAACGTATAATACACATATTTATGAATATAAATATACAATACACTTTTACAGAACTATTATCTGTGTTGATAGTGTTCTCTCTAAGAGCCTAAGACCACCTAACAAAAACCTCAGTATCAAACGTAAAAGACTTTTTTTTTAGTTATTGGCCAGCAATGCCTAAGAGAGTTCTGAAATGTATAGTTGCTTTCTCTTGTACTTAGTTCCTTTGTGAGGTGGAAGGTAAATTCCTATTGCTGGAGATACAACATACTTTGGAAAGAGGGGTCATAGAGCCTTGAGTTGTAACTCTCCTAAATGCCCCTGAGAAGTAGCTTCCATGGTACCAGAAGGCAGGTATCATGCAGGCTTTCACAGGAAGTGGGCAATTGATAGGTATACCCAGATATGACACCTATGAAGCACAAAAATAACCATTGTGGGACAAGTGCAGTAATGGAATACATGCATTGCCAGTCACCAGCAGCTAGCTAATTGAACACAAGATGCACTCAAGAAGAGAAACACTGTGCCTGGTACTAGAAAGCTGACTACCCAGAGCTAGTAAAGTCATGGATCTTGAAGGAGAACCATTTACTAAATGAGCATAAGCCCTAGCTACACTCTAAATCATTGTCCTTATACTTGGAGATGAGTGCAGTCCTCAGTCCTTATCAAAGCAGAAAGGTACAGCCAACCAAATCATAAAGTTGTAGAGTCCAGTCTCAACCAATATTCCTCCAAAACACTTACTCACCTATTTCTCAGGAAACATTGCAGAAGAAGGGGTAGAAATATTGTAAACCCAGATCTGAGACTTTGTATGAGACTGTGCTAACCAGAAATTATGGAAGCTGCACCCATGAAGCCTCAACAACATAACTGCTTCAGCATACACTGAACATGAACAGTACCAATAGACATGCAAAAGTGGATGAGGAAAACTCCATAAACTCCAGTATTATCTAGAGAACTTGTAGCAACTGGAGAACATTAAGACCAGAAGAGGTGGTCCTCCCTGGGGAAGAGAAGACCACCAGTTGCTTATCCAGTACCTGAGTAGGCAGTTTTTAGGATTATATATATATATATATATATATATATATATATACACATACACACATACACATACACTTACACTTACACATACACATACACATACATATACATATAGGAATGTAATAAACAATTCATTAAAGTAAGACATTAATTTGAAACAGCAAGTAGGAATATATATGAGGAATTCGAGGGAGTAACAGGAACAGGAAATTGTGTAGCTATAATCTCAAAAATAAGAAGTTATAAAAGAGTACAATTATGGACTGGGCATACTGTTTTAAGTGTTTTATGTGAAGTTATTTCCTTAATAACAATGATATGATATAGAGGATTTTGCTCTCATCCTCACCTTACAGAAGAAAAATAAAGGCCTTATCAAAAGCAATAGAGATGATTAAAAAAATGTAATCTGGGGGTATATATACCACTGACCACATTACACTCCTTTATAGTATGAAAATTCATGAAGAGATGAAAAGGTTTTTTAATCCATTTTCATAAAGCTACATACATTTTCATACAGATTAGCATAATAGTGAAAAAACATTAAGTCAGCATTTGTGTTTTGCCAAACCATGAAAACTTTCTATAAATTTTCCCATTTAATCATTATCAAAAGCTTATGAAATATCATTGTCAGAATTCTAGCATGTGATAACTATGTTTATGTTGGAAGATTCTCCTAATTACACTGAACCTTTACAAGTTCCACAAGTTTTAATGTTCCTACCACCTCCTATCATAACCATATGGAGCATCGAACATACAAACCTATGAATACTGAAAACATACATTCAAGCCATATCCAAATGAGAGCAATAATTAACTTATTTCGAATCATGCTCAAAATTAAAACAGATATATACGGAAAAGTAAAAATGTAATTGTCAGATAATTACATAATTGCAAAAACTATTTAACTTGTTACCAGACAACAAACTTAGGTTTAATAGAAAAAAAATGAGAATAGAAGAAATAAGAGTTCTAAATGAACAGTGGCTATCCAGCTCTTGTCTCCCACTGTGCAATATTGAATCACCTAGGCAATGTTAAAACATAAACTGTTAGGTTAACATAACCTGCAAGCAATCACATCTTATAAACAAACTATAGATCTTCTAGAACAGTTTTCTTTGTTCAGAGAAGCCCAATGCTTTAAAGGTAAGTAGGACAGTATGGGTTTTCTAGTCCTCATTTGATATTTGACTGAGCATTTTAGAGCATTTGAGAATGTAATCCCAGGACCTCCATACAAAACTCAATTCCAAGCTTTATAAATTATGAAAGACTGAGACACTCACTCACAACCCCTGACCTTTATCTCTCAAGTGAGTTCAGTGGGCTAACTTGTGTGATCCAGGACCAAATAGCCACACAATATGGACAACTGGTAACAATCTTGATTTTGTCCATCTTTGTATCTATTACTGCATTCTGGATTTACTTAGAATTGACTTTTATCCTATTTTCCTAATCTTCAGTAACCATAAATTTCCCTAACTCATTCCTGTAGAGATATTGAGAGATCATCCTTATACCACAATGAGTAAGTGAACATGGAGAAGACGTAAAAGGCTATTGCATGAGAGAATAAACCTACCCATGGATTGTAGGGAGGGACATGACGAAATGCAAACCTTAGAAAAAAAGGGCTCAAACATTGGCCATGTGTCTTTCTGTGGCATCTTACTTCTGTCATCAGTTTTAAATAACCAAGTTCAGAGCTGCTAGTGTTCAAATTTAAATATCAGAAATAATGAAAGTCAAACTTGTATTAGCATGGTTTTGAAAATTTTGTCTGTATTCAAATATCATTTGCCTTCAAAGCAACAAGTAAAGCGTCAGTTCTTTGCATTCAGAAATCAGATACAAGAACATGTATGGAGTGACTAGCAAGGAACCAAGGGCTATAGGCCTTATGAGGTTAGGCACTGAGTCAAAGAATCTGATAATGGATTGTAAAATTTACCTCCAGACCTCAACATATTGTAATAGAGCTCAAAATATATTTCCGTTAATAACATTCATCTACATTTATGCCCAACAATTAAAGTTAATGCTTTATTTCTTACAAAAGTACTCAATAAAATTCTTGCCCACCGAATCCAAGAACACATCAAAACAATCATCCACCATGATCAAGTAGGCCTCATCCCAGGGATGGAAGGATGGTTCAATATAAGGAAATCCATAAATGCTATCCACTACATAAACAAACTCAAAGGAAAAAAAAACATATGATCATTTCATTAGATGCTGAAAAAGCATTTGACGAAATTCAGCACCCTTTCATGCTAAAAGTCTTGGAAAGGACAGGAATTCAAGGCCCATATCTAAACATAGTAAAAGCAATATACAGCAAACTGGTAGCCAACATCAAACTAAATGGAGAGAAACTTAAAGCAATCCCACTAAAATCAGGGAGTAGACAAGGCTGACCCCTCTCTCCATATCTTTTCAATATAGTACTTGAAGTCCTAGCTAGAACAATTAGGCAACATAAGGAAGTCAAAGGGATACAAATTGGAAAGGAAGAAGTCAGACTATCACTATTTGCAGATGATATGATGGTATACTTACTTAAGTGACCCAAAAATTCTACTAGAGAACGCCTAGAGCTGATAAACAACTTCAGCAAAGTGGCTGGCTACAAAATCAACGCAAGCAAATCAGTAGCCTTTATATACTCAAAGGATAAGCAGACTGAGAAAAAAATTGGGGAAATGACACCCTTCACAATAGCCACAAACAGCATAAAGTATCTTGGGGTGACTCTAACCAAACAAGTGAAAGACCTATATGACAAGAACTTCAGATCTCTGAAGAAGGAAATCGAAGATCTCAGAAAATGGAAAAATCTTCCATGCTCATGGATTGGCAGGATTAATATAGTTAAAATGGCCATCTTGCCAAAGGCAATCTACAAATTCAATGCTATCCCCATCAAAATCCCAACCCAGGTCTTCATAGAGCTAAAAAAAGCAATTCTCAAATTCATCTGGAATAACAAAAAACCCATGATAGCTAAAACTGTTCTCAACAGTAAAAGAACTTCAGGGGGATTCAGTATGCCAGACCTCAAACTTTACTACAGAGCAATAGTGATAAAAACTGCATGGTATTTGTACAATGTCAGGCAAGGGGATCAATGGAACAGGATTGAAGACCCAGAAATGAACCAACACACCTATGGCCACTTGGTCTTCGACAAAGGAGTTGAAAACATCCAATGGAAAAAAGATAGCCTTTTCAACAAATGATGCTGGTTCAATTGGAGGTCAGCATGCAGAAGAATGCGAATTGATCCATTTTTACCTCCTTGTACCAAGCCCAATTCCAAATGGATCAAGGACCTCCACATAAAACCTGACACACTGAAACTAATAGAAAAGAAACTGGGGAAGACCCTTGAGGACATGGGCACAGGAGAAAAGTTCCTGAATAGAACACCAACAGCTTATTCTCTAAGATCAAGAATTGACAGATGGGACCTCATAAAACTACAAAGTTTCTGTAATGCAAAGGACAATGTCAAAAGAACAAAATGTCAACAAACAGATTGGGAAAGGATCTTCACCAACCCTAAATCCAACAGAGGGCTAATATCTAATATATACAAAGAACTCAAGAAGATAGAACCCAGAGAACCAAATAACCCCATTAAAAAGTGGGGTATGGAGCTAAACAAAGAATTTCACATGAAGAACTCCGGAGGGCTGAGAAACACCTTGAGAAATGTTCAACATCATTAATCATTAGGGAAATGCAAATCAAAACAACCCTGAGATTTCACCTCACACCAGTCAGAATGGCTAAGGTCAAAAACTCAGGAGACAGTAGGTTTTGGCAAGGATGCAAAGAAAGAGGAACACTCGGTGGGATTGTAAGATTGTGCAACCACTTTGGAAATCAGTCTGGTGGTTCCTCAGAAAACTGGGCATGACACTTCCTGAGGACCCTGTTATACCACTCCTGGGCATATACCCAGAGGATTCTTCAGCATACAATAAGGACACATGCTCAACTATGTTCATAGCAGCCCTATTTGTAGTAGCCAGTAGCTGGAAAGAACCCAGGTGTCCTTCAAAGGAGGATTGGGTACAAAAAAATGTGGTATATTTGCACAATGGAGTACTATTCAGCCATTAGAAACAATGAATTCATGAAATTCTTAGAAAAATGGATGGAGCTGGAGAACATCATACTAAGTGAGGTAACACAGTCTCAAAAGATTAATCTTGGTATGCATTCATGGATAAGTGGATATTAGACTAGAAACTTTGAATACCCAAGACATAATCCACATTTTAAATGATGTCCAAAAAGAATGGAGGAGTGGCCCCTGGTTCTGGAAAGACTCAATCCAACAGTATAGGGGAATTCCAGAACAGGGAAGCAGGAAGGGGTGGATGGAGGAACAGAGGGAGGGAAGAGGGCTTATGGGACTTGCGGGGAGTGGGAACCCAGAAAATGGCAAATCATTTGAAATGTAAATAAAAAATATATCAATAAAGAAAAAATGTAAAAAAAAAAAAACCAAGATAACAATAATAGTGACTAGTAATACTTGACAAGGCACATAGTATACTTTCTATTTTTGATTTTTTTTAACATAACTTACATCTCACAAGGAACTTGGGAAGCACTTTTAGGCTACTGTTTCTGTAGCAAATTGTCATGAAATAAATTGCCATAAAGTAAAAAATGCCAGATTCTTAGCTTACAACTTTGAAATATATGATATAGGGTTAAAAGAACAGCATCAAGAGATCTGCACTACTTTGTAAATGCTATAAGGGTTTATACATTCTTTGCCCTTTCTAGATGATAAAGACCTCCTGCAATTCTAGCTTGTGGACATCATTCTCCAATTTCAATGCCAGCAACGGTGAGGTGATTCCTTCTCTTAGGACATCTCTTTAACTCTCTGTATGACCAGAATCAGGAAGGCTACTGTCTTAGTCAGGGTTTCTATTCCTGCACAAACATCATGACCAAGAAGCAAGTTGGGGAGGAAAGGGTTTATTGAGCTTACAGTTCTGCATTGCTGTTCATCACTAAATGAAGTCAGGACTGGAACTCAAGCAGGTCAGGAAGCAGGAGCTGATGCAGAGACCATGAAGGGATATTTCTTACTGGCTTGCTTCCCCTGTCTTGCTCAGCCAGCTCTCTTATAGAACCCAAGAGCACCAGCCCAGAGGTGGAAACACCCACAAGGGGCCCTCCCCACTTGATCACTAATTGAGAAAATGCTCCACAGCTGGATCTCATGGAGGCACTTCCCCAACTGAAGCTCCTTTCTCTGTGATAACTCCAACCTGTGTCAAGTTGACACACAGAACCAGCCAGTACACATACCTTGCCTCCAATGAACTATCCCACCTACCATTATTTCAGTCTCATATTTTTATTTCTTAAGTTCCTTTACTATGTTATATCTTCAAAGTCCTTTCTGTCATATTGGATGCTATATTCATAGGCCTTGGAGATTAGAGAGTTGATATATGGCAAACAATTAGTTCAAGAGATGAAAATTTGTGTTTGAAATTGTTATAGTAACTTATCCAAACTTAAATACCTAGGCTAGTGTTTTGATCTCTGTGGCTCTTACAAATAGCATGATATTAAGCAGATATTAATAGTATAGATACTATAGTAAAGAACAGAGGAGTGGCCCCTGGTACTGGAAAGACTCAATGCAACAGTATAGGGGAATACCAGAACAGGGAAGTGGAAAGGAGTTGATGGAGGAACAGGGGGAGGGAAGAGGGCTTATGGGACTTGCGGGGAGTGGGAACCCAGAAAATGGGAAATCATTTGAAATGTAAATAAAGAATTCATCGAATAAAAAAAAAGAAAAAAGAGAAAAAAAGCAATTCTGAGAATTTAGAGATTTAGATTTAGGAGAGAATAAACCTACCAAATAACAATTATAAAACATCCCTCTAATATTTAAAACAATAAAAACTATCACATTGAATCATAAAAAAAATAGTATAAATACAATGAGACAGTCATAAACTTGGATGATCACTTTCATTAGTTACTGACTCTTTGACACCAGTAACATTTTTAAATGAATTTCCAGTAGAATTATTACTCTACTGCCTCACCATGATACCTCAATATGAATTCAATTCTAGCATTACCTTGAAGATATAGGTAAGTTCACAGTTATTCCTTGGAGATGCTTTGAATCCCAAGCTAGTCAAGGAAGGTACAAAAAACCTGTCTGTTAAGGGTACTCAAAATTTAATTGAAGCTTCACAAACAGCTACTAGACACACACACACACACACACACACACACACACACACACACAGTCATCACTAGTTCTGAGATTCCAAATGTACTTAGGTAAGCTGTGCTTTTTTAGACATAAACGTTATTATAAGTCCTTTGTTAGAAAACTGAAATAGAAGATAGGTCTTTTCTCCTATAACTGAGCAGAAGGGTGCAGCCAGGAATGTAGGGAACAACCAAGTGTAAGATCACTTGGAACATGGTCCAACACAGTCCCACCTGCACCCAGGAGCTGGGCAGCCTCAGAACTCTGTGCCAGGGGAGAGCCAGTCATGCAGGGGTGATGATACAGGGTTGCAGGAACACAGGAAGTAAAAGCACCAGCCAGAGACAGCAGGACCAACTAACACCAGAGATAACCAGATGGCAAAAGACAAAAGAAGGAATGTTATTAACAGAAATCAGAAATCAATCAAGACCCAACATTTTGCTGCATACAGGAAACATATCTCAGTGTCAAAGACAAACACTACATCGGAGTAAAAGGCTAGAAAACAATTTTCCAAGCAAATGGTGCCAATCTAATATCCAATAAAACAGACTTTCAACCAAAAGTCATCAAAAGAGACGTGGAAGGACACTTTATACACATCAAAGGGAAAATATACCAAGAACTCTCAATTCTGAACATCTATGCTCCAAATACAAGGGCAACCTCATTCGTAAAAGAAACTTTTATTTTTATTTTTATTTTTTTTTTTAATGAAAAGGAAAGTAAAGGAAAGTAAAAACACATGATAAAATTAAAGATTTACATGGAAAATATTTCAGATAAACACGTTAAAATTGACAATTTTCATGGAAAATTAAAGAGTAAAGTGGTAGGCATGTAAAACATTACTAAATTAATTGAAATATGGGATAGAAATATTTTATGATAGAATTGAATATTTACATGGAAAATATTTCTGATAAAATTGTAGAAAAATGTAGAGAAACATGTTAGAATCGAAAATTATCATGGAAAATTTTATATAGATATAATAATGGTAGGTATAAAAGTATTCCTAAGTTGATTGAGTGTGGAATTATGAACATTTTCTGATAAACTTGAAGATTTACATGGAAAATATTTCTGATAAAATTGAAGAAATATATAGAAAAACATGTTAAAATTAAAGATTATCATGAAAAGTATATATATAAAATGATAGACATAAAGATAATTCTAAGTTGATTGAAGGTGGAATTATAAACATTTTCAGATGACAATGAAGATTTACATGAAAATTGTTTCTGGTAAAATTCAATAAATAAATAGACAAACACATTAAAATTGACTATTTCATGGAAAATTTTACATATAAAATGGGAAATATAAAACTTTCTAAATTAATTGAAGGTGGAATTAGAAACATTTGTGAAGAAATCAATTATTTACATTGACAACATTTCTGATAAAATAGAGGAAATATATAGAAAGACATAGAAAATTGAAAATTATGAAAAATAATGCAGATAAAATGGTAGACATAAAAATATTACTAAATTAATTAAAAGGGGAATTACAAATGTTTTATGATAAAATTGAAGATTTACGTGAGAAATATTTGATTAGTCTATGTCTTTTTATTGGGGGGATTGAGTCCCTTGATGTTAAGAGATATTATGGAATAGTGATTGTTGCTTCCTGTTATTTCTGATGTTATGTTTATGCTTGTGTGGGTATCTTCTTTTGGGTTTGTTGGAAGAAGATTACTTTCTTGCTTTAGCTAGGGTGTAGTTTCCCTCCTTGTGTTGGCATTTTCTATGAATTATCCTTTGTAAGGCTGGATTTGTGGAAAGATATTGTGTAAATTTGGTTTTATCATGGAATATCTTGGTTTCTCCATCTATGATGATTGAGACTTTTGCTGGGTATAGTAGCCTGGGCTGCCATTTGTGTTCTCTTAGGGTCTGTATGAGGTCTTCCGAGGATCTTCTAGCTTTCATCGTCTCTGGTGAGAAGTCTGGTGTAATTCTGATAGGTCTTCCTTTATAAGTTACTTGCCCATTTCCCCTTACAGCTTTTAATATTCTTTCTTTGTTTAGTGAATTTGGTGTTTTGATTATGATGTGCCAGGGGAGTTTCTGTTTTAGCCCAGTCTGTTTGGAGTTCTGAAGGCTTATTGTATGTTCATGAGAATCTTTTTCAGTAGGTTAGGGAAGTTTTCTTCTACAATTGTGTTGAAGATATTTACTGGGCCTTTAAGATGTAAATCCTCATTCTCATCTATAACTATAATCCTTAGGTTTGGTCTTCTCATTTTGTCCTGGAGTTCCTGGATGTTTTGGGTTACCAGCTTTAAAATTTTACATTTTCTTTGATTGTTGAGTCAATGTTTTCTAAGGTATCCTCAGCACCTGAGGTTCTTTCTTCTATCTCTTGTATTTTGTTGTTGATGCTTGCATCTATGACTCCTGAATTCTTTCTAAGGTATTCTATCTCCAGAGATGTCTCACTTTGTTATTTCTTTATTGTTTCTACTTCCACTTTTAGATCCTGGATGATTTTATTCAGTTCCTTCACTTGATTGTTTGTGTTTTCCTGGAATTCTTTAGGGGACTTTTGTGTTTCCTCTTTAAGGGTTTTTGCCTGTTGACTGATGTTCTCCTGTATTTCTTTAAGGGAGTTATTTAAGTCTTTCTTGAACCCCTCTATCAGCATCATGAGATAATTTTAAATCCAACTCTTCTTTTCCAGTGTGTTCGGGTATCTGGGACTTGCTGTGGAAGGAGAACCGGGTTCTGATGTTGCCATGTGACCTTGGTTTCTGTTGGTAGGGTTCTTGTACTTGCCTTTCACCATCTGTTGCTAGTTGGTACTGTTGTCTCTGGCTGTAGCTTATTGCTGCTGTGGGCCTGTAATCCTGTGTCCTTACTCTTCTGAGCTCAAAAGTGAAAGCACTGCTGGGAGATCTCTCTCTCCTGGTGGGCTATGCACAGAAATCTGTGTAGTTTCATGGCTCCCTGGTACAAATGGTGGCAGAAAGACATCTGCCCCAACTTCTACTCTGATCTTATTCCCTGTGTGCTCCTAGCTGATTCCCTCCAGAGAGAAGGTGGAGATCTCACCTCTACACTCAGAAGTGAAAGCTCTGCTGGGAGATCACTCTCTCCTGTTGGGCTATGCACAGAAGGCTGTGGAGTCTCCTGGATCCCTGGTGCAAATGGCCTGTAAAAGGAACCTTACTAAAGCTTAAAGCATGTATTGCACCTCACACTTCAACACCACACTCTCCTCAATGCATAGATCATGGAAACACAAACTAAACAGAGACACAGTGAAACTAACATAAGTTTCAGACCAAATGGATTTAATAGATATCTATAGAACATTTCACCCTAAATCAAAAGAATATAACTTCTCAGCACCTCATGGTACCTTCCCCAAAATTGACCATTAAATTGGTCACAAAACAGACCTCAACATATACAAGATTATTAAAAATAATCCTATATCTCCTATCAGAACACTATGGAGTATGCAACAAAAACAACAGAAAGCCCACATACACATGGAAGCTGAACAATGCTTTACTCAATGATATCTTGGTCAAGGAAGAAATAAGGAAAGAAATCAAAGGCTTTTTAGAATTTAATGAAAATGAAGGCACAGCATACCCAAATTTATGGGACACAAACAAAGCAGTGCTAGGAAGAAAACTCATAACTGTGAGTGTCTCCAAAAAGAAGTTGGATAGAGCATACACTAGCAGCTTAACAGCACACCTGAATGCTCTAGAACAGAAAGAAGCTAATACACACAAGAGAAGTAGACAGCAGGAAATAATCAAACACAGTGCTGAAATCAAACAAGTAGAAACAAAAAGAATTAAACAAAGAATCAACA
The DNA here is from genome assembly GCF_947179515.1 of Apodemus sylvaticus. Classification (NCBI taxonomy): domain Eukaryota; kingdom Metazoa; phylum Chordata; class Mammalia; order Rodentia; family Muridae; genus Apodemus; species Apodemus sylvaticus. Next base: position 138,536,368 of record NC_067495.1, on the reverse strand, counting down.
TAACCAGGATCTGGTTCTTTGAGAAAACCAACAAGATAGATAAACCCATAGCCAGACTAACTAGAGGGCACAGAGACAGTATGCAAATTAAAAAAATCAGAAATGAAAAGGGAGACATAATAACAGAAACTGAGGAAATTCAAAAAATCATTAAATCCTGCTACAAAAGCCTATATTCAACTCGAAATGGGCAATTTCCTAGACAGATACCAAATACCAAAGTAAAATCTGGATCAAAAAGACCATCTAAATTGTCCCATAATCCCTAAATCAATAGAAGAATTGATTGAAAGTCTCCCAACCAAAAAAAAGCACAGGACCAGATGGTTTTAGTACAGAATTCTATCAGTCCTCCAAAGAAGACCTAAAACCAATACTCTCCAAACTATTCCACAAAATAGAAAGAGAAGAAACACTACCCAACTCCTTATATCAAGCCACAATTATGCTGATACCAAAACAACACAAAGATCCAACAAAGAAAGAAAACTTCAGATCAATTTCTCTTATGAATATCCATGCAAAAATACTCAATAAAATTCTTGCCAACCGAATCCAAGAACACATCAAAACAATCATTCACCACAATTAAGTAGGCTTCATCCCAGGCATTCAGGGATAGTTCAATATAAGGAAATAATTAATGCAATCCACTACATAAAAAAAACTCAAAGAAAAAAAAACACATGGTCATTTCATTAGATGATGAAAAAGCATTTGACAAAATTTATTATCCTTTCATTTTAAAAGTCTTTGAAAGATCAGGGTTTCAAGGCTCATATCTAAACATAGTAAAAGCAATATACAGCAAACCAGTAGCCAACATCAAACTAAATAGAGAGAAACTTGAAGCAATCCCACTAAAATCAGAAACTAGAGAAAGTTGCCCTCTCTTTCCGTATTTATTCAATATGTACTTGAAGTTCTAGCTAGAGCAATTAGGGAACAAACGGACGTCAAAGAGGAAGAAGTCAAATTATAGCAGAAGATATGATAGTATAATTAAGTGACCTAAAAATCTCTACCAGAGAACTCCTAGAGCTGATAAACAACTTCAGCAAAGTGGCCAGATATAAAATTAACTCAAACAAATCAGTTTCCTATACTAAAAGGATAAATAGGCTGAGAAAGAAATTAGGGAAACAACATTCTTCACAGTAGTCACAAACAATATAAAGTATCTTGGTGTGACTCTAGACAAACAAGTGAAAGATCTGTATGACAAGAAATTCAAGTCTCTGAAGAAAGAAATCAAAGAAGACCTAAGAAGATGGAAAGATCTCCTATGCTTGTGGATTGGCAGGATTAAATTAGTAAAAATGGTCATCTTGCCAAAAGAAATATACAGATTCAGTGCAATCCCCTTCAAAATCCCAACTCAATTCAAGGACCTCCACATAAAAACAGAATTATTAAAACCAATAGAAAAGAAACTGAGGAAGAGCCTTGAGCACATGGGCATGGGGGGAATTTTCCACAACAGAACACCAATAACTTACACTCTAAGCTCAAGAATTGGCAAATGGGACCACATAAATTTCCAAAATGTATGTAAGGCAAAGGACACTGTCAATAGGACAAAATGGCCACCAAAAATTGGGGAAAGTTCTTTACCAACTGTATATCAGACAGAGGACTAATATCCAATATATAAAAGAACATAAGAAGTTAGCCTAAAGAGAGCCAAATTACCCTATTAAAAAATGGGGTACAAAGCTCAACAAAGAATTTTCACCTGAGGAATATCAAAGGGCTGAGAAGAACCTAAAGAAATGTTCAACATCAATAGTCATCAGGGAAATGCAAATCAAAACAACACTGAGATTTCACCTCGTAACAATCAGAATGGCTAAGATCAAAAACTCAGGAGACAGCAGGTGCTGGCAAGAATGTGGAGAAAGAGGAACACTCCTCCACTGCTGGTGGGAATGCAAGTAGGTACAACCACTCTGGAAATCAGTCTATCTGTTCCTCAGAAAACTGGGCATGATACTACTGGAGGACCCTGCTATACCTCTCCTGGGCATATACCCAGAGGATTCTCCAGCATGCAATAAGGACACATGCTCCATTGTGTTCATAGCAGCCCTATTTATAATAGCCAAAAGCTGGAAAGAACCCAGATGTCTCTCAACAGTAGAATGGATACAAAAAATGTGGCCTATTTACCTATTACCAATGGGATACTACTACTCATCTATTAAAAAGAATGAATTCATTAAATTCTTAGAAAAATGGATGGAACTCAAAATACCCACAGTAGGAGATACAGAGACAAAGTATGGAGCAGAGTGTTAGGGAAAAACCATCCAGAGACAACCCCACCTAGTGATCCATCCAATATATAGTTACAAAACCCAGACACTATTATTGATGCCCACAAGTACTTGCTGACAGGAGCCAGATATAGCTGTCACCAGAGGCACTGCTAGTGCATTACAAATACAGAGGAGGACACTCTCAGCCAGCCATTGAACTGAGCACAGGGTCCCCAATGGAGAAGCTAGAGATAGGACCCAAGGAGCTGAAGTGGTTTGCAGTGTTACAGAAGGAACAAAGATATGAACCACCCAGTACTCTGAGTTCCCAGGGACATAACCATCAACCAGATAGTATACATGTTGTTACCCATGCCTCTAGATACATAGGCAGCAGAGGATGGCCCTGTTGGACAAAGGGAAGAGTGGCCCCTGGTCTTGGAAAGTCTTGATGCAGCAGTGTAGGGGAATACCAAGACAGAGAAAAGGGAGAAGGCTGATTGGGGAACAGGGAGAGGGGAGATGACTTATGGGAGTTTTGCGAGCATGGGAACCAGGAAAGGGGAAATAATTTGAAATGTATATAAAGAATATATCTAATTAAAAACATTAAATAGAAAACAGAATTGTGGAAAACACTTGTCCAATACAATATTAAAAATATGTATATTCTTCACAAGTATCCTTCTATTTAGTATTCATTGGGGTTCTTTTTCCAACCCAAATGTAAACTCTTGTGTGTCTTATGCATAAAAGCTGCAATTAGAATATTTATGCATTTTAGAGCAATAAAAGAATAACTGAGCATCCATAAGTGAAAAACACAATATTTGCATAATGAAGACTTGTCTTTCAGTCCCTGGGCAGCTTTCTTTGCATCCTGACAGTTTCATTCCCTGGGGTCAGTCATCATTATAAATTAAAGTGACTTTTACAGGGACTCAATTAAGAGCAAATTCAGAAGAAGTTAGTGCACATGTAATTCATGCATTTACTTGGCTACATGAGGAGCATAACAATGACTAGTGATGTGTAACTTCAGAAGAATCAGCACTACATACTTGTTAGCTGTTCAAGTAGCTGAACAAATGTAAGCAGAAATTAATCATGAAGTATTTATCTGAAGAATGCACTCTGAGACTCCCTTCATACTTTAGGGTAGGAATTAACTGTACAGATTCGAAGGTGCAAAAAGTATTTTAATCATATAACTGAGTACAAATACGTAGATGCAGTAGATGTCTACTTGGCTCTGAGAACTGGGTAGGAAAATGTAAAACTAATATATTTGATATAAACTATCTGCATTAAGAAAATGCAGACAGCAGGGACGAGGAAGGGGATGAGGAACTCTGGGAAAGCAGAACAGCAAGGGGCTAACCACTGGACTGTATAAAAAACAGTAAATAAACAGTGTTAAAAACTGCATGGTTCTAAGATCAAGAATTGACAAATGGGACCTCATAAAATTACAAAGTTTCTGTAAGGCAAAGGACACCATTAAAAGGACAAATCGGCAACCAACAAATTGGGAAAAGATCTTCACCAATCCTACATCAGATAGAGGGCTAATATCCAATATATATAAAGAACTCAAGAAGTTAGACTCCAGAAAACCGAACAACCCTATTAAAAAATGGGGTACAGAGTTAAACAAAGAATTCTCACCTGAAGAACTTCGGATGGCAGAGAAGCATCTTAAAAAATGCTCAACTTCATTAGTCATTAGGGAAATGCAAATCAAAACAACCCTGAGATTTCACCTTACACCAGTCAGAATGGCTAAGATTAAAAATTCAGGAGACAGCAAGTGTTGGAGAGGGTGTGGAGAAAGAGGAACACTCCTCCACGGCTGGTGGGGTTGCAAATTGGTACAACCACTCTGGAAATCAGTCTGGCAGTTCCTCTGAAAACTGGGCACCTCACTTCCAGAAGATCCTGCTATACCACTCCTGGGCATATACCCAGAGGATTCCCCACCATGTAATAAGGATACATGCTCTACTATGTTCATAGCAGCCCTATTTATAATTGCCAGATGCTGGAAAGAACCCAGGTATCCCTCAACAGAAGAGTGGATGCAAAAAATGTGGTATATCTACACAATGGAGTACTATTCAGCCATTAGAAACAATGAATTCATGAAATTCTTAGGCAAATGGATGGAGCTAGAGAACATCATACTAAGTGAGGTAACCCAGACTCAAAAGGTGAAGAATCATGGTATGCACTCACTAATAAGTGGTTATTAACCTAGAAAACTGGAATACCCAAAACATAATCCACACATCAAATGAGGTACAAGAAGAAAGGAGGAGTGGCCCCTGGTTCTGGAAAGACTCAGTGAAACAGTATTCAGCAAAACCAGAATGGGGAAGGGGGAAGGGGTGGGTGGGAGGACAGGGGAAGAGAAGGGGGCTTACGGGACTTTTGGGGAGTAGGGGGCTAGAAAAGGGGAAATCATTTGAAATGTAAATAAATTATATCGAATAAAAAAATTTTAAAAAAAAGAAAAAAATGGGGTACAGAGTTAAACAAAGAATTCTCACCTGAAGAACTTTGGATGGCAGAGAAGCACCTTATGAAGTGCTCAACATCATTAGTCATTAGGGAAATGCAAATCAAAACAACCCTGAGATTTCATCTTACACCAGTCAGAATGGCTAAGATTAAAAATTCAGGAGACAGCAGGTGTTGGAGAGGGTGTGGAGAAAAAAAAATAAAAAAGAAAAAAAACTGCATGGTATTGGCAAAGTGACAGGCATGTGGACAATGGAATAGGACTGAAGACCCTGAAATGCATCCACATACCTATGGTCACTTGATCTTGGACATAGGAGCAGAAAACATCCAGTGGAAAAAGATAGCCTTTCAACAAATGGTGCTGGTTCAGTTGGATGTCAGCATGCAGAAGAATGCGAATTGATCCATTCTTATCTCCTTGTACTAAGCTCAACTCCAAGTAGATCAAGGACTTCCACATAAAACCAGACACACTGTAACTAATAAAAAAGAAACTGGGGAAGACCCTTGAGTACATGGGTACAGGGGGAAAGTTCCTGAACAGAACACCAATGGCTTATGTTCTAAGATCAAGAATTGACAAATGGGACCTCATAAAATTACAACGTTTCTGTAAGGTAAAGGACACTGTCAAAAGGACAAAACATCAACCAACAAATTGGGAAAAGATATTCATCAAGCTTACATGTGATAGAGGGCTAATATCCAATATATACAAAGAACTCAAGAAGTTAGACCCCAAGGAACCAAATAACCCTATTAAAAATGGGGTACAGAGCTAAACAAAGAATTTTCGCCTGAAGAAATTCAGATGGCCGAGAAGAACCTTAAGAAATGCTCAACATCATTAGTCATTAGGGAAATGGAAATCAAAACAACCCTGAGATTTCACCTCACACCAGTCAGAATAGCTAAGGTTAAAAAGTCATGGTATGCACTCACTAATAAGTGGATATTAACCTAGAAAACTGGAATACCCAAAACATAATCCACACATCAAATGAGGTACAAGAAGAACGGAGGAGTGGCCCCTTGTTCTGAAAAGACTCAGTGAAGCAATATAGAGCAAAATCAGAACAGGGAAGTGGGAAGGGTTGGGTGGGAAAACAGGGGGAGGGAAGGGGACTGATGGGACTTTCGGGGAGTGGGGGTCCAGAAAAGGGGAAATCATTTGAAATGTAAATAAATATAGCAAAAAAAGAAGTCAGGAGACAGCAGGTGTTGGCGAGGATGTGGAGAAAGCGGAACACTCCTCCACTGCTGGTGGGATTGCAAGATGGTGCAACTACTCTGGAAATCAATCTGGAGGTTCCTCAGATAACTGAACATGATACTACAGGAGGACCCTGCTATACCATTCCCGCGCATATACCCAGAGGATTCCCCAGCATGCAATAAGGACACATGTTCCATTATGTTCATAGCAGCCTTATTTATAATAGCCAGAAGCTGGAAAGAACCCAGATGTCCCTCAGTGGAGGAATGGATACAGAAAATGTGGTATATTTACACAATGGAATACTACTCAGCAATTAAAAACAGTGAATTCATGAAAATTTTAAGCAAATGGTTGGAACTGGAAAATATCATCCTAAGTGAGGGAACCCAATCACAAAAGAATACACATGGAATGCAATCTCTGATAAGTGGATATTAATTAGCCCAGAAGCCCTGAATACCCAAGACACAGTTAGCATAACAAATGACTTCCATGAAGAAGGAGAGTGTCCTGATCCTGGAAAGGATTGATCCAGCATTGTAGGGGAATATAAGGACAGAGGAAAGGGAGGGGGGTGATTGGAGAATGGGTGGAGAGAAGAGGGCCTATGGGATATATGGGGAGGGGAGAAACCAGGAAAGGGGAAAGCATTTGGAATGTAAAAAAAGCATATAGAAAATAATAAATAAATAAATAAATAAATAAAAATAAAAAAGTAATTAATTAAATAAATAAATAAATAAATAAATAAAGTTAAAATTCAAAAAAGGAAATGCAATGTCAAAATAAGCATATTAAACCTTGTATTTCCTCATTGTTTCTAGTTATAGTATCAGTAAATTACTTATTGAGAAAAGAACTATGGATAAATTCTGGGGTTGTTCTTGAATCTTTTTCATTGTCGACAAAGTCAAGATCTTAATCTTGTTCTTTACCTTTCTTTGACATGTGTTTTGAATTGGAAATACTGCATTTAGAAGCCCCTCCTTTAGATTACCAGACCCCCTTAAAACTTCTCCATGAAAAAATAAACATATGTAAATTAGTCAGTGTTAATATCTTTATTAACACAAATAGCAGAAGAGATTTAAACTATTAATTTTCTAGGTGATTGACTAAAATCTGGTGTGTAAACTTTAGTTAAACACAGTTTTGATTTAACTCTACCCTAAAACCTTTTTGAATAATCTAATAGTCCTGATATCTTAAAACAACCCAATTATAAAATGATAGCTCTTAAGTAATTTTTGATATGCATCTCATTACACAGTTTTAATCTAATTAGTTTCATAAGGGAAGGAGAACTGTGTGGACAATTGATATCATAAAATTTTCTTTTGAACGTAAAAGCAGGAATATCAAGAGGGTTTTCCTAACATTAATAGCATATTGCTTCTGCTTTTTATCTTACTGTGCCGATGGAATAAATTGAAGATAGAGAGGTTAAAATCGAAGTGTCTGACTGTTGGAAATCCTAACTCATAAATGGCCAGTTGCAGTGTCACCAGTGCTGCTGTGTAGCGCTTTGCTTCCTAAAGTCTAACAAAGGGAAATGCCGTGGACAAAAAATGTGCTCAGCATAAGTAAGTGAATGCTCGTTGGTCCAGAGTGATTTTCTCAGACATACTGAAGTAAAACGAAAACCTTGCTTATGTTTTATGAACTACACTCATGAAGATTTCAAAGTCATGATTAGCATGTGAAGTAATTTGCTTACAAAAATAACCACAGCATTTTAACATTCATGCTTCAATTTTCAGAAGTATTTGAGCTGAGTTCTTATCAATTTTTTGAAAATACTGATGACTTAAAGGCAGAATTTTTCTTTACATTTCCAGTTTTTATGCCACTATCTTCCCTTATATTTGCTTTTTCTTAACTCAATGAAATAGTCCACTTGAAAAAAAAAATAGCGCCTGGTGGTAGTGGTGCACACCTTTGATCCCAGCACTTGGGAGGCAGAGGCAGGCAGATTTCTCAGTTCGAAGCCAGCCTGGTCTACAAAGTGAGTTCCAGGACAGCCTGGGCTACACAGAGAAACCCTGTCTCAAAAAAATAAATAAATAAATAAATAAATAAATAAATAAATAAATAAATAAACCAAACCAAAAAACCAAAAAACAAAAAACAAACAAAAAATTAGTTTGCATTTCTCTCCTTAATTTAGCAGGGGAAAGAATGCCTCAACTAGCAATCTTTTGCCATCAAGTAAAACACCCTGTGCCAGGAATGGGTTACATCTTGTTGAGTCATTGGCCAAAAAGACCTCATAGAAACCCCTTAATATCAAACACTACTGCTAAAGAAATTCATTGTTTTCTACAACTGATGTTAAGGCCTTACTATTGAAAAAATAAAATTGTTAAATATACCACTGAATACAGAGAAGTTGATTTTGTACATAACTAGAGCCTTCTCCCCTACAACGGACTCTGCATGTACCAGAGGAGAATGCTAAGCAGCAACCTAGATACAAAACCTGTGATCTACAATGATGACCTGTTTATATGACATGCTGTTACACTGGTGGTAGAGATGTTGTAGTATTAACCAATGATCACTGTCTGATTGGATTTAAGGCCCACTTCATGTGACAGAATCCATGCCTGATACAGGCCAGGCAGCCAAGAACTGGAGTCTGGATAATATGGGTCCTAGAGGGAAATGAAATACTATTTTTTTAAAATTTTTTTATTGAGTATCATCTTCATTTACATTGCCAATGATAAAACCTTTCCCAGTTTCCCCCTCCCAAAAGCCTCCCTCCCCAAAGATTCCCTATCCCTGCTCCCACCCCCTACCTCCATGTATATGCCCCTCTACCTGACATAGTCCCACCTCCCCTCCAGCCCTCCCACCCCTTGTCCATTTCCCTTTGTTGGGGCCTCTATTGAGCCTTTACCTGACTGAAGACCACTCCTCCCACTGATGCCCAACAAGGCATTCCTCTGCCACATTTTTGGCTGTAACCATGTGTACCCCTTGGTTCACGGTTCAGTCCCTGGGAGTCGTGGGGTGTCTGGGTGTCAGAAGTCATTGTTCTTCCCATGGGAACAATTGGGAAAAGATCTTTACTAACCCTCCATCTGATAGAGAGCTAATATCCAACGTATACAAAGAACTCAAGAATTTAGTCTCCAGATAATCAAATAACCCTATTAAAAATGGGGTACAGAGCTAAACAGGGAATTCTCAACTGAGGAAACTCAAATGGCTCTAAAGCACCTAAAGAAATGTTCAGCATCCTTAGTTATCAGGGAAATGCAAATCAAAACAACACTGAGATTACACCTTATACCAGTCAAGATGGCTAAGATGAAAAACTCAGGAGACAGCAGATGCTGGAGAGGATGTTGGAAAAGAGGAACACTTTTCCATTGTTGGTGGGATTGCAAGCTGGTAAAACCACTCTGGAAATCAGTTTGGCGATTCCTCAGAAAATTAGACATAGCACTACCTGTGGACCTAGCTATACCACTCCTGGGCATATACCCAGAAGATGTTCCAACATGTAATAAGGACACATGCTCCACTATGTTAATAGCTGCCTTATTCATAATAGCCAGAAGATGAAAAGAACTCAGATGTCCCTCAACAGAGGAATGGATACAGAAAATGTGGTATATGTACACAATGGAGTACTATTCAGCTATTAAAAACAATGAATTCATGAAATTCTTAAGCAAATGGATGGAACTAAAAAGTGTCATCCTGAGCGAGGTATGCACTCACTGATTAGTGGATGCTAGTCCAAAAGCTCAAAATAAACAATTTACAGTTCACCCAGCACAGGAAGCTCAAGAAGAAGGAGGACTTAAGTGAGGGAGCTATGGTTCCTCTGAGAAAGGGAACATAGTACTCACAGGAGCAACAAGGGAGGCAATGTGTGGAACAGAATCTGAATAAAGGCCACCCAGCGAGTGCCCTACCTGGGGATTCATCCTATAAACAGTCACCAAACCCTGACACTATGACCAGAAGCGTGTACCAAAAGGAACATGCCATGGCTGTCTCCAGAAGGGCCCTGTCAGAGCCTTACAAATACAGAGGCAGAAACTAGGATCTGGAGGGATGGTCCAGAGGAGATGAAATACTATTGTCTTTCTAAAGAACATAGAAATAAAATGACACCTAATGACATTCTGCTATACCCATAAATCAGTGCCTTGCTCAGCCATTATCGGAGATGCTTGCTCTTGCAAATAGATGGAAAATAATAGAAACTAGAAATGTGCAGAGAATAAGAGATTATGGAACACTCAGTCCTAAATGGGATGTTGTCATCAACCCCCTCTCCTTGGGTATCAGGGAGCTATTTGAAAGAAGAGGCTAAAAGATTGTAAGAGCAAGAGGTCATGGGGATGACTCCAAGGAAACAGCATCTTTCAGACACAACAGGATTGAGGCACATATGAATTCACAGAGATAGTGCAGCATGCACAATGTCTGCACAGGTTCAAACAAATGGGGTCCCAATACTGGGAGAGGGAAGGGGACACAGACTACCATCCCTAACCAACATGCTATCTTCAATCCACATGCAATTGCAAAAACATAATTAGTTTTCTCCAATGGAGTCTAACTGATAATGTTAACCATATTTCATAGGTTCCATGTCCAGCAGTAGATGGCAAACAAAAATGGAACAAATGGAAATTTTATAGGCTTTTTGTCTCATATTGCATTATTTTAGCACATTTTTGTCTTACTGACCATTCATTTGTATATCATGGTTTCTGATTCGCTTTCTCTTTGTATAGGGTGTGTGTGTGTCTTTGTGTGTGTGTGTGCATGTTTGTTGTACCTTTTTATTATTATTTGATTGTTTGTTTACCAGTCTGTTGGTTTGAGAGAGAGAGGGAGAGAGAGAGAGAGAGAGAGAGAGAGAGAGAGAGAGAGAGAGAGAGAATTGAGTTGGGTAAGTGGGGAGATGGGAAGAACTTTGGAGTCTTAAAACAGAGGAGGGGTACTTCATCTTGCTTTGGACTGAATGGGAGGTTGTTTGAAGGTAAACTGAAGTAAATAAGCTTGTTTACCATATTCACTGAAATTATCTAGTTACATATAACCTTACTTTAGGAAATAGTTAAAAGAATTTCACTTTACACTATAGACACACATACACACCAGTAAACACATACACTGGTAAATATTCCTATCAATGAATCAGCCAATTAAGTAAGACTGTTATCAAAAGAAAGAAATAATCAATAAATATTTTAAACTGTTAAAATGTGTTTGCTATCAATGAAATGGTAATTAAAAGTGATTTGTAATGCCATCTTGCTCTAATTACAATGGTTACCATCAAGTAAAGAAATGAAAGTAATATCCATATGAATTTGGAGAAATAGAAATCCTTACTACTGCTACTTTGGAATGTCAACTGTTGTGGAGCTATGAAATTTCATATAGAAGTTCATTAAAAACAAGGAGCAGGACGAAAAAGTAGAATATAATCTACGTATATCATACTTGCATTTATTTCTAAAGAATGCTAAATAATCATACCAAAGAAGTATGTTCACATTCATGTTTATTTTTCCATGTCCATACACAGTAAGTAATTTACTATTTTATTTGTAAATCTATTACTTGATAAGGCTAAAACATATTGAAAAACATATACTTTCATAAGAGTAGCTAGGTTTTGATGCATCCTTTGGGGCTTAAAATGTGGCTTGTTTTATCCCTCCATTATTTCACCAAATATTTATAAATCTTTTCATCTGTGGTGTACAAGTTATTGTAAAATTAATTAGATAGTCTGCCCTTCAGACCAAGGAATAATTTCATTTCTTGACTTCAAACAACCATAACCACTTCTTGATTCATTAGAGAGAATTTTCCATATTAAAGCATTTCTCATATTTTCACTTATACATATTGTAAAGGACATCACATTTCACAGAAAATTTAAAAGATTAATTAAATCAAGAGGCATTGGTTTGTATAGGAAAGTGGCATTTAAAGCTAAAGTGCCACATAAATGTCCTACATTTTTAGGGATTATGCTCTATATAATATTGTTCCAGGAACAAAAGTTCATAAAATTACAAAAGGCCATTTCTGATCATTGAAGTGACACAGTGAACAGCTTGATAACTTGAGATAACTAAGAAAACATTAGCCTATGACCAAGCATATGGTATCTAACAGGAAAAGTTAAAAAATGCATCCAGTATTAAAACAAGATATACTTGACAGATGGTTTAGAGCAATGACCCCTATCTTCATGTAAACCCTAGTACTCTTAAAATGAATGATGCTATAATTCTGTACTATATTGCTTCTTCTTGAATTGTAGTGCTAGAACATTTAAAAAGAACTTGTAGGTAAGGTAAACGACAGTCAGAGATCTGATGAACTAAGTAAATGAAGGTTGAAAGGCAAAGAAAAGAAAATATTTCCTCGTGGCCATGGTTTGGCAAGCTCTAGAGAAAACATGTTATAGAATAAGAGAAGACCATGGGTTATTTATTTATTTATTGTTTATTATTTCCTTGTTTATTTTATTAAATGTTGTAGGTTGACTTTGAACACTCTCAATATGTTTGAATACTTTCATGTCCTGCCCCATAATATCTATGAATGTTCCTAATTTGAAAAAAAGAATACTTTATAAATCAGCTCATTAAGATGATATTGAAATAATCTAATATGCCAAGTATTCTTTTTTTTATTCTATATATTTTTATTTACATTTCAAAATATTTCTCCTTTCCTGGTTCCCCACTCCCTGAAAATCCCCTTTTATTTTATTTTATTTATTACTTTTATCTTTTTACAATCCAGTCATTAGCCCCTCCTGGTCTGCCCCCCCCCACAGTTCCTTATCACATTCCTCCTCAGCTTCCACCTCCAAGAGGATGCCACACACCCGCACAGTCACACTACTATACCTACTCCTTGGGACCTTGAGTCTCTCAAGGCTAGGCTTGCCTTCTCTCACTGAGGTGAGACCAGGCATTCCTCTACTATATATATGTTAGAGGTCTTGGTCCAGCTAGTGTATGCTGCCTGGTTGGTGTCTCAGTGTCTAGGAGATCTCAGGGGTTGGAGTTAGTTAAGACTGCTGGTCTTCCTATAGAGACTGCTGGTCTTCCTATAGAGACTGCTGGTCTTCCTATAGAGACTGCTGGTCTTCCTATAGAGACTGCTGGTCTTCCTCAGCTTCTTCCAGTCTTCTCTAATTCAAACACAGGGGACCCCAACTTCAATCCATTGGTTGGGTATAGATATCTGCATCTATCTGGTTCCGCTGTTTGTTGTGCCTTTCACAGGACAGCATGCTAAGCTTCTATTTGCAAGCTTACCACAGCATGGGATGCTCCCCTTGAGCTAGATCCTAATTTGCGTCTGTGACTTGACCTCTTTTACTTCAGATTCTTCTCCATTTTGTTCTTAGCAGTTTTTTTAGACAGGAACAATTCTGAGTCAGAGGTTTTGACTGAAGGATGTCAACCCTATCCCTCCAATTAAGGCCCCTTCTACTGGAGGTAGACTCTACAAGTTCCCTCTCCCCACTCTTGGGCTTTTTCATCTAAGGTCCCTCCCTTTGAGTCCCAAGAGTCTCTCACCTCCAAGATCTCTGGTACTTTCTAGACTACCCCCTCACATCTGGAGGTTTCCTGTTTCCATTCTTTCTACTGGCCACTTAGGGTTTCACTCCTGTTCCTCCCCACAATACCTGATCATGTTACTCTTTTCATCTTGACTTCCCTTCTTCAACCCAGGTCCCTCACTCCTTCTGCTTCCTAAATGGAATTAAAGAATCCTTACTTGGGCCTTTTGGCTTGTTAACCCTCTTTAGTTCTATGGATTATATCCTGGGTATTCTGTATATTTTTGGGATAATATCAACTTATTACAAAGTACATACTGTGCATGACCTTTGGGGTCTGAGTTACCCCACTAACCCTATATCTGATAGAGAACTAATATCCAAAATATATAAAGAACTCAAGACGCTAACCTCCAAAAATCCAAACAACACAATCAAAAAATAGGGTACAAGGAGTCCTTAGGACACATGAACTAAGGAGCAGTCTGGAACAGGATCATTCTAGGTTTCCATTTGCACCTGGAGCTTACCGTGTGCCACACCTATCCATCCCAAAATTCAGCCAGGAGAGAGTTGGTTTCCCAGGAGAACTGACACACTTGAGAGCACAGGAGAACCCACCATTTCTGCTCAAATTTATGCCCCAAGAGAGACCCTTCCAAAGCCATGAGGACACAGGAACCAAGGAAAAGACTAGGACAGTAACTTTCCAGTTTCCATCTGCACCCTGGAACTGACCTTGTGCCACAGAACTCCATACCCAAATTTCTTCAGGAGAGAACAGGTCTGCCAGGAGTGCTGACACACAAGCTTACAGGAGGGACAAGCCACATTCAGAGACAGCAAGAACACATAACAACAGAGATAATCAGCTGGCAAGAGGCAAGTACAAGAAAAAAAATCAACAGAAATCAAGGCTACTTGGCATCATTAGAACCCAGTTTTCCCATCAGAGCAAACACTGGTAACCCCAACATACTGAAGAAGCAAGACTAGGAATTAAAATGACATCTCCTGATGATAATAGAGGACTTTAAGAATGATATAAATAACTCCCTTTAAAAATACAGGAGAACACGAGTGAACCGGTAGGAATGCTTAAAGGGGAAAAATAAAAATCCATTAAGGAATTACAGGAAAGCCTATCCAAACAGGTGAATAAAATGAACAAAATCATCCAGGATCTAAAAATGTAAATAGAAACAAAGAAATCACAAAGAGAGACAACACTGGAGATAGAAAGCCTAGGAAAGACATCAGGAGTCAGAGATGCAAACAACAGCAACAGAATACAAGAGGTAGAAGAGAGAATATTAGGAGCAGATGTTGCAATAGAAAACACTGACATAACATTCAAAGAAAATGCAAAATATGCAAAGTTCCTATCCCAAAACATCCAGGAAATTCAGTACACAATGAGAATACCAAAGCTAAGGATAATAGACATAGAAGAAATTGAAGATTCCCAACTTAAAAGGCGAGTATATATCTTCAACAAAATTATAGAAGAAATCTTTCCTAACCTAAAGAAAGAGTTGCCCGTAATCATACAAGAAGTCTACAGAACTTCAAATAAATCATACCAGAAAAGAAATTCCTCCAATCACATAATAGTCAAAGCACCAATTCAGCAAAAAAAAAGAAAGAAAGAATATTTAAAGCAGTAAGGGAAAATGTCAAGTAACATATAAATGCAAACCTAGCAGAATTACACCAGACTTGTCACCAGAGAATATGAAAGCCAGAAAATCCTGGACAGATGTTATACAGACCCTAAGAAAACACAAATGCCAGTCCAGACTATTATATCCAGCAAAACTCTCAATTTCCATATAGAAGCCAAGGTATTACATGACAAAACCAAATTTACACAGTATATCTCCATAAATCCAGCCATTCAAAGGATAATGAATGGGAAACACCAACAAAAGGAGGGAAACTACACACTAGAAAAGGCAAGAAACTAATCTTTCAACAAACTCAAAAGAAGATAGCCACACAAATATAAAAATTACATCAAAAATAACAGGAAGCAACAATCACTATTCCTTAATATCTCTTAACATCAATGGACTCAAATCCCCAATAAAAAGACATAGACTGACAAATTGGATACATAAAGAAGACCCAACACTTCGCTGCATACAGGAAACACATCTCAGTGTCAAAGATAAACACTACCTCAGTGTAAAAGGCTGGAAAACATTTTTCCAAGCAAATGGTTCCAGGAAATAAGCTGGTGTGGCCATTTTAATATTCAATAAAATACACTTTCATCCAAAAGTCATCAAAAAAGACACAGAAGGACACTTCATACATTTCAAAGGAAAAAAATACCCAGAAGAGCACTCGATTCTCAACATCTAAGCTACAAAAACAAGGGCACACTCATTCATAAAAGAAACTTCATTAAAGCTTAAAGCACACATTGCACATTAAAGCTTAAAGCACTCATACAATAATTGTGAGTGACTTCAACACCCCACTTGCTACAATGGACATATCAGGGAAACAGAAACTAAACAGAGGCATGGTAAAACTAACAGAAGTTTTGGACCAAATTGATTTAAAAGATATCTATAGAACATTTCATCCTAAATCCAAAGAATATACCTTCCCTTCAGCACCTCATGGTACCTTCTCCAAAATTGACCATATGATTGGTCACAAAACAGACCTCAAAAGATATAAGAAGATCGAACTAATACCATGCCTCCTATCACAATGAAACAAGAGTGCTCTTCAATAACAAACAAACAAACAAACAAACAAAACAACACAAAACAAAAAAATCAAAACACACACACACACAAAAACAAAAGCAGAAAGCGCATATACACATGGAAGTTGAGCAACACAGTACTCAATGAAAACTTGGTCAAGGAAGAAATAAGAAAAGAAATCAAAGACTTTTTAGAATTTAAGGAAATTAAGGCACAACATACCCAAATTTATGGGACACAATGAAAGCAATGCTAAGAGAAAAACTCATAGCTCTGAGTGCCCCCAAAAAGAAGCTGGAGAGAGCATACACTAGCAGCTTAACAGCACACCTGAAAGCTTTAGAACAGAAAGAAGTTAATACACCCAAGAGGGGTAGATGGCAGGAAATCATGAAACTCAGGGCTGAAATCAACCAAGTAAAAACAAAAAGAACTATACAAAGAATCATAGAACCAGGATCTGGTTCTTTGAGAAAACCAACAAGATAGATAAACCCTTATCCAGACTAATCAGATGGCACAGAGACATTATGCAAATTAAAAAATCAGAAATGAAAAAGGAGATATAATAACAGAAAATTAGGAAATTAAAAAAAAATCAAAGCCTATACTCAACACAACTGGAATATCTGGATGAAATGGACAATTTCCTACACAGATACCAAATACCAAAATAAAATCAGGATCAAAAAGACCATCTAAACTGCCCCATAATCTCTAAATTAATAGAAGCGTTGATTGAAAGTCTCCCAACCAAAAAAAGCACAGGACCAGGTGGTTTTAGTGCAGAATTCTATCAGTGCTTCAAAGACCTAACACCAATACTTTCCAAACTATTCCACAAAATATAAAAAGAAGGAACAGTACCTAAATCATTCTATGAAGCCATAATTATACTGATACCCAAACCACACAAAGATCCAACAAAGAAAGAGAACTTCAGACAAATTTCTCTTTTGAATATAGATGCAAAAATATTCAATAAAAATTCTTGCCAACAGAATTCAAGAACACATCAAAATGATCATTCACCAAGATCAAGTAGGCTTCATCCCAGCTATGTAGGTATGGTTCAATATTCAGAAATCCATCAATGTAATCCAATACATAAACCACTCAAAGATAAAATCCACAGGGTCATTTGATTAGATGCTAAAAAAGCATTTGACAAAATTCAACATCATTTCATTTTAAAAGTCTTGGAAGCTGGGCATGGTGGCACACGCCTGTAATCCCAGCACTTGGGAGGCAGAGGCAGGCGGATTTCTGAGTTCGAGGCCAGCCTGGTCTACAGAGTGAGTTCCAGGACAGCCAAGACTACACAGAGAATCCCTGTCTCAGAAAAAAAAAGTCTTGAAAAGAACAGAGTTGCAAGGCTCATACCTAAACATAGTAAAAGCAATATGCAGCAATCCAGTAGCCAACATCAAACTAAATAGACAGAATCTTGAAGCAATCTCACTAATATCAGGGACTAGACAAGGCTGCCCAATCTCAATATTTATTCAATATAGTACTTGAAGTTCTAGCTAGAGAAATTAGGCAACAAAAGGAAATCAAATCGAGTTAGAACGAACAATTCTCCAATTCATCTGGAATAACAAAAACCCAGGATAGCTAAAATTAGTCTCAACAGTAAAAGAGCTTCTGAAGGAATCAGTATCCCGGATCTTATGCAGTTCTACAAAGCAATAGTGTTAAAAACTCTATGGTATTGATACCATGACAGGCAGGTAGATCACTGAAATATAATTGAAAACCCAAAAATGAATCCACACACATATGGTCACTTGATCATTGACAAAGGAGCTAAAATGGTCCAGTGGAAAAAAGATAGCCTTTTCAACAAATGGTGCTGCTTTAACTGGAGGTCAGCATGCAGAAGAATGCAAATCAATCCAGTCTTATCTTCTTGTACAAAGCTCAAGTCCAAGTGGATCAAGGGCCTCCACATAGAACCAGACACATTAAAAATGGAGTCAATTTTTAATAGGGTCATTTGGCTAAACAAAGAGCTAAACAAAGAATTTTCACCTGAGGAATATTGAAGGGCTGAGAAGCACCTAAAGAAATGTTCAACATCCTTAGTCATCAGAGAAATGCAAATTAAAACAACCCTGAGATTTCACACCACACCAGTCAGAATGACTAAGATCAAAAACTCAGGAGACAGCCGGTGCTGACAAGGATGTGGAGAAAGAGGAATACTCCTCCATTGCTGGTGGGATTGCAAGCTGGTACAACCATGCTGGAAATCAGTCTGGCCGTTCCTCAGAAAACTTGGCATGATACTACTGGAGGACCCTGTTACACCTCTCCTGGGCATATACCCAGAGCATTCTCCAGCATGTAATAAGGACACGTGCTCCACTATGTTCATAGCAGCCCTATTTATAATAGTCAGAAGCTGGAAAGAACCCAGATGTCTCTCAACAGTAGAATGGATACAGAAAATGTGGTATATTTACACAATGGAATACTACTCAGCTATTAAAAACAATGAATTCATGAAATTCTAAGGCCAATGGGTGGTACTGGAAAATATCAACCTAAGTGAGATAACTCAATCACAAAAGAACACACATGGTATGCACTCACTGATATGTGGATATTAGCCCAGAAGCTTGGAATACCCAAGACATGATTCACATATCAAATGATGCCCAAGAAAGAGGAAGAACCTAGTACCAATATTCTGGTCCTTCTTAGAAGGGGGAACCAACTACCTACAGAAGGAGATACACAGACAGATGGAGCAGAGTCTGATGGAAAGACCATCCAGAAATGACCCCACCTAGTGATCTATCCCATATAGAGTTACAAAACCCAGACACTATTATAGATACCCAGAAGTACTTGCTGACTGGAAGCAGATATGGCTGTCACCTGGGGAGGGGCTCTGAAAGTGCATGACAAATACAGAGGGGGACACTTTCAGCCAGCCATTGAACTGAGCACAGGGTCCCCAATGGAGGAGCTAGAGAAAGGACTCAAGAAGCTGAAGGGGTTTGCAGCTCCCTAGGAGAAACAACAATATGAGCCACCAAGTACTCCCAGAGCTCCCAGGGACAAAACCACCAGCCACATAATATGGATAGTGTTATGCATGGCTCCAGATGCATAGGAAGCAGAGGATGGCCTTGTTGGTCATCAAAGGAAGGAGAGGCCCCTGGTCCTGGAAAGGCTTGATGTAGCAGTGTCAGGGCATACAAGGGCAGGGAAGTGGTAGAGGATTGATTGTGGAACGGGGGGGGGGGGGGAGATGGCTTATGGGATTTTCACCGTGGGGGGTGGGAATCAGGAAAGGGAAAATCATTTGAAATGTAAATAAAGAATATATCTAAAAAGAGAAAATTAAAATTACCAACATATCCTAATCGATTGAAAAATCAAAAATATCAGGAATTAGAAATGTGTTGGCTGTCACCAAGTTGTCTCTAATTTAGTAATTGCAATAGATCCAATATTGTATAATCCATATACACTTTCTGCTTGTTTGTATGTGACAGTGTCTTGCTGTGTAACACATAATTTTCTTGAAATTATGCTTCTCCTACCTCAGCCTCTCTATTAGTAGGATTCTTTATTCGATGTTTTTACACTATAATATGGTTTTTTGAACAGCTTACATATTTCAAAATTATTTATACAGCCAAAATAAACTTAGACATTTATTTTGGGAGGTGGCTTGGAAGAGAAAATCATAGCGTGAAACTGAATGTTTTGCTTAATATTTATAATTATTTTATCAACTTTGAAGAAGTTGACCTTATAAGTTACTCTTTTTCTGAGATTGAATGCTTTTCAAAATCATCACTGCCAATGAACCAGAATCTCACCCTCACCTAATGTCTGCGCCACCCTCCAAGCAGAAACATTGTTCATTAAAATAGTTGATAAGTGACTTCATGGATAGACCACTTTAATACATCCACCATTTCTTAAATGAATGTAACCTGTTCCCTTAGGGCTGAGAATGATGACAATCACTCAAGTCAAATAGATTTCATCAGAGCAGGAAATCTGCATCCAAATAATTGTGCATACAATTCATTCGTTGCTTAAGCAGAACTGTGAACTCTTAGTTTAGCTACTATGGAGGTAAAATCCATTGATGATATGAGGGACATTAAAGTACAGCCTTATTACAATGAACTCCAATGACTAAAAATTGTTCTTATTTTGGGCTTGCACCACAGTAAAAGCCAAGATTTTAAGTTTTACCAAAAACAAAATAAAACAAACAAAGTCTTTATCTTTTTATGTTCATTTAGTAACATATCCATCATTTTTATGATTGGTAGAAAAATATACATTGTGTTGAATATAATATATTAATAAATAAATAAACATATAAATAAATGGACAGAAATATCTCCTCTGATTTGTTAAGTTTGCAAAATAAAGATTTAATTGTAAAAGCAGAAATAACCATATCAGCATAAGATAAATTAGATAAATAATAGAAAAGGGTCCTTGAGGATAATAATATTTTATCTAGACCATAAACAGATGTAGACCTGTATTTTAAACTGCCAATGAAGACACATCACTATGAGATGTAGCACAAACCTCTAAAGCTCAACTCACTTAAAATGGAACACATCATTTGTGTCAAGACAGAAGTATCTCAAAAGCAAGAAAAAGCTAAGACTTTTATGAACTCCAGAATATCCCAGTAAATTAGAAGATAATCAGTTTAAGCACCTAGTTGGAAATTAGTGGTTACTCATAATTTTTCATTTTTCTATAATTAATATATTAACCTTCCCTCTTACACTTACTTACATGTACCTCCCATAATAAGAATTTGTGCTCAGTGAGAAAAAATCATGACCATCTTAGTATTAGGTCTCTCTTATTTCTTATTAGGTATCATAACATATGAGTAATAACTGAATAAAAATTTATTGAAGAAATTAATAAAGGGAAATGTCATCTTATTCATATCAATAAATATCACCAATTAACAATAAAGAAAGTTAGCTACATAGCATTTTTGGAATTTTCTTGTCTCATAATGTTATATCATGGTTTTCACCTTTTTATCTTATTTTTATTTATAATATGTATGTATATATATATACATACATGTTCAATTATATACTTATATTGTACAAATATATTCAATATATCTGCAAAATTAAATATCTATGTGTTTAAATATGTATCTGTCTACATGTGTGTGTATTTAAATTTTTCTTTCTTCTTTTTACCATGAGGATCATTTGAATATATTATAGTGTCCAATTTCATTTTTTGGGATTCCTTCATTTCCTGTATCTTTTCTTGGGTTCCCTTATGCTGTTTTTTCTAATACAGTGTGTTAACTTTAGTTTTATCTTATTTTATTTACTTCATTTCATTTGATTTTATCGTATTATTATCCTGTAGAGGTCTAGTTATTTTCTAATTTGAGACAGAAAGCGGGGGGGGGGGGGAGGGGGGGCGGAGTAGATCTGAATTGGAGGTCAGGCAGTAAGGAACTGGGAGCAGGAAAGGGAGAGGAATCCACAATTAGGATACATTATATGAGGAAAAAAGCAATTTAAATACAAAGCATGATTATTAATTGTGTCCGTAATTGTGGCAACTTAAAAGAAAACTAATATAGGAACAAAATATTTAAACCAGGTTCTTTGTTGCAAAGATGTTAACATAAAATTTAGAGTGAATACTTGGTTGAGTAGATGTTTGGAAGTGGTAGCAATCATCAAAATAATGGCTTGTGAAAGTAATTTAATGTGTCTGAACTTGCTTTATCATCTTTATAACAAAAATTGCCACAGTTATCTCTTAACATCATTCTTGCATTTGTCCACTGAAATAGAAGTCCTTTCATGTTTCCTTGTTACAAAGTTTTGGCTTTAATCCTGAATCAAGCCTTTTGAGGATCATAGATATTTCTATGGAATAATATTTACATTATTTGCATATACCAACGAATGGAGGCTTAGGTGTTGCAGGATATTTTATCACATTGTGAACCTCAGAGATTGGGATCTGTAAGAATCTGTTTCTAATATGGTAGCTCATCCTTTGATCCTAGAGCAAGCTTTTTTTTTACTGAAAACATGTAGCTGTGGTGTGGCTCAGCCCTAGCTAAAAGGTTTAATGCAAGAGCTAAATAAAATAAATCATGTCACAAGGGCCAGCAAACAACCAGCTGACAGCAAATCAACAGAAAGAAGGAGGGAGATTGAGTTGAAGGCTATTTTAGAGAGCAGGGAGAAGGAGAAGGGTTTTTTATCTTCTTTTATGTTGGTGAAGCTTTTTCTTTCAGGGCTTTCGGTGAAGTAGGAAGTTCAACTGGGTGCTTTCTCTGCCTCTCTGAGCTAGCAGGCTTTCTCCACAACTTCTAGCTCCTGTGTCTTCTTTGTTACAATTTAACACTAGGAACTTAGTTTTCTAAACCAACAGTAAGTTTTGATAGTTAAGTTTGAAGTATGGAAGTAAGTAAGCAACAGAGTCAGAACTACAAATCAATTTGCTTCAAAACTGAGTTATGTTTTCTTGACGTGTTATCATATAGATAGTGGACTGAATCTTGGAGACAGACATCTATTTTAAGGACTTGCGTTGCTATAACTAAGTACACAAAGGGTGCAGGGGAGTTGATTTGGTTCTTAAGTACTTGTTCACCTTACTGAGGACCTGTGTTTCATTCCCAGCACCCATTTGAGGTAGCTCATAACTACCTACAATTTTAATACCAGGATATGACATCCTCTTTTGGCCTCTACTACACATACACATACTACACACAGACACAAATATAAATACATAATTTAGAATGAAATAAATCTTTTTTTTCAAAAATCACTGATGAGATTTATGTAGCTCCAAACTAGAAATGGTAACACATGTCTATAAGGCAAGGAGTATAGAGAATGAGATAGGATTATGGCTGTGTATTTGAGATCATCATGGGCTAAGTAGTGAATTTGAGGCCAGCCTGCACTACATAGTGAGACATAACTTTCAACAAAATAGTAAGTAGAGATTGCCAAAGCTCATACAAAATTACAAGCCCCTATTTTCCTTCCTAATTTTTTGATGATCTTTCCAGTAGACAGAAGACATTAGAAAGCAGTCTTAGGCTTCTTTCAGAGTAACTATTTACTTGTCAACAAGTTAGTTTCCTCTGAGTTTAAGTTTATGCTTAATGCTGATAAACAGCTGCAGGCCAAGAAATAGCTTACATAGAAAATATAGAATTTGCCAAACGAGCTAAAAAAAAAAAAAGAAAAAAAAAAAGAAAAAACTTTTGGGTAAGGTCCCATTTACACTGTCAGAAAAGTCTCTCTTTTTTTGTGAGAACAGCAAACATGCGCAGAATCAAAAGAATGTGTAAACTGGCATTATATCCTTTTTCATGACAGACAATTTTTTCTATGTATAAACTTTGACAGATATTTAAAAATAAGTCAAATTGACTTAGTACAATCCTACCACTGAAGAGGAAAAGAAAACTGTGAGTTAATAAAAAAAAAAAAAAAAAAAGCTACTAACAGACAGACAGAATGAATGAATGAACAAAAGGAAGGGAGATGATAAATAGATAGATAGATAGATAGATAGATAGATAGATAGATAGATAGATAGATAGATAGACAGACAAAAAAGTAGTTGACAATGTCCAATAATCTAATGATCTTCATGGATTTTAGTATTTTGGGTTACTCATCAATCTTCCAAAACAGTTCTCTGAACAACATCATAAGACCTTTTTATGTTTTTTATTTTTTTATTCCTCTACCAATCAATTATATCTCATAAAAAGTAAATAGGACCACTGCTAATTTCCATCAAATTGGATGATATATAAAACTTTAAGTGCTACCAAGTGGCATTATCCTCCTAAAACTTCAGGCCAGTATTTGAACAATCTGAGAAAAAAACATTCTTTCTTTTCTTTTAACATCATCTTCTACTGTCTGAAACTTCCCTGGATAATATGCACCTTTATGTCTCATGCCTGTAATTGCCTGCAGTTACAATTACCTGGAAGGAAAGCTGGGGATGAAATAGAACAGGCCTGCAAGAAGAAAATGAGACCAAGACAACAGCTGCTGTTCAGAGTCTCAAGGTTTAATGGAGGAGTCCAAATATATAGGCCATGGGGGGCAGGCTTCACCTTGGTCTGAGCACTCCACCCTAGGTTGAGAGGATTGTGGATAACGAAGGAATTCCTGCTCAAAGGCTGGGAGAGCAACTTTACATTGGTCAATGTCAAGTCCTAACAGGTGGCATGACACCCAATAAGGCTCTCTACACATGCCCATTTCACTGGCATAGTGGCCTGTATCCTACAATAATAGTCTGATTTGGTGTGCAATATGATACAAGACATAGCCAGCAACACTTCATATGGTGTTATCACCAGCAAAGATTAAGCGACACAAGGAGTTTCTTCCTTATAATGGTTTATTCGGGGAAACCTTGACTTGAACTTAATTCTTCTATTGGCGGCCCCGGGCTCTCTCCCAGCCTCACCTTAAGTACCCTAGCTAGCCTCATTTGCCCAGGGAGATAACCAGCCGTATTCTCATAGGTGAACTCAGTGAGTTCTTCATTAGCATGAAGTGAGATAAGGAATGCAGCACACTGCGCATGTGTTCCAGTGATTTACTACCAGGGAGCAGCATGTGGCCAGCGCCATCTTGTAACAGAGAAGAACAAAGGGTGGCTCACTACAAATGGTTAAGTGTATAGATCATTGGTCCCAGGCTTCAGCTTCTGATGTGTTCATTAGTAAAAATCTATATAAGTTGTCTCATTCAATGGCTTAAATAATTTTTCAAAAGTGAAAGAAAAGCAAAATGAAGGGATGATTTTTCTTTGAGTAATAATCCTTTTTGGAGATATTAAATCTACTAGAACCTTTGTTATAGGTAGAAAATTGTGTCATTCTGGTATCCTTTTGGAGCAATAAACTTGGCAAAATGAAGACAAGTAATCATTTTTAGCGTAGAAACACATCACAACTGAAGATTTAACAAGATTGCCTAGTTATTGCAGTGAACTCTTTTGCTTTAAAAATGAAACATTGTAGTTTCTATTTAGCGGCAATTTATAGTCCTGTTAAAGAAACATGACTTTGAAGTTAAATCAGTCTTCAGGGGTTGAATTATCCAATAGAGTATAAACTTTCATATTTTACATCAAAATTCTTAGTCAATGCAAAAATGTTACTATGCAGAAAAAATTCAACATAAATGTGCAATATAGCCAATTATGTATTCTGATGACTACTACAAATTTAATTGTTAAAACATAATGTTTACTGCTATAGTGACTATCTTACTTCAAGGTAGAAGGTAGAAGTCCGAATGATTTCAGAGTTCTGTTTTGTTTTGTTTTAATTTTGAGGTTTTGTTTTTGTTTTGTAAAGACACTGGCATTTGTATTTTTTGCCTTGGCATTGTCAAAGAGATTTCTAGATCTTCAAAAGTAGCATTATATAGCAAAGAGGAACCCCAAAAGTTGTGGCTCCTTTTCCTTTTAAATTCATTTCGGCTATTATGGCATATGAGATTTTAATGATTGCAACAGAAAGATGAGTAAATCAACTCTCAGGAGGATAAATCTAGTGTTCTTTTTTTTATGTCTAAACCATTCTAAGTTGTTGACTGTTTTAGTCTTTCTTGATTAGATGTAGTAAACGTAATGGAATTGCTGAATAGTTTATGTGATATTCTTGGAAGTAGGATGGGGAAAAGCTGGTTGTAGAGTGAGACATTAAAAGTAGAGAAGGATACATGTTCACATAGTAAACAGGTAAGGTAAAAGAAATCCAAATTATCATTTATTTTTATTTTAATAGTTATTATATTCAACACAATACATATTTTATACCAATCATAAAAATAATGGGCATATTACTAATTGAACATAAAAAAGATAAAGTTTTTTTTTTGTTTTTTTTTTGTTTGTTTTGTTTTTTGTAGAGCCTAAAATCTTGGCTCTTACTGTGGTGCAAACCCAAAATAAGAATAATTTTTAGGCATTGGAGTTCATTGAAATAAGGCTGTACTTCAATGTCCCTCACATCACCAAAGGATTTTACCTCCACAGTAGCTAAGCTAAGCGTAGACAGATCCGCTGCACCAAGGAATTAATGTAAGAACAATTACTTGGATACAGATTTCCTGCTCTGAAGAAATCTATTTGTCTTGAGTGATTGTCATCGTTCTCAGCCCTCAGGGAACAAGTTACATTCATTTAAGAATTGGTGGATGTATTAAGATGGTCTATCCATGAAGTCACTCATCAACTGTTTCAGTGAACAATGGTTCTGCTTGGAGGGTGGTACAGACATTAAGTGAGGGTGAGACTCTGGTTCATTGGCTGTGATGATTTTGAAAAGCATTCATCTCAGAAAAAGAGTAACTTATAAGGTCATCTTCAAAGTTGATACAATAATTATAAACAACAAGCAAAACATTCAGTCTCACTCTACATTGTTCTCTTGCAAGCCACCTCCCAAACTAATTGTCTACACATCTTTTGGCTGTATATACAATTTTGAGATATGTAACCTGTTCTAATAAGTCATACTATAGTGTAAAAACATCAAATAATGAATCCTACTAATAGAGAGGCTGAGGTAGGAGAAGCGTGATTTCAAAACCATTATGTGTTGCACAGCAAGACTCTGTTACATACAAACAAGCAGAAAGTATATATGGATTGTACAATATTTGACCTAATTCTCCAATTACCAAATTAGAGAGACCACTGGGTAACAGACAACAAATTTCTAATTTCTCATATTTTTGATTTTCAATTGATTAAAACATGTTGCTAATATTAATTTTCATCTTAAGAGATATTAAAGAAAAGTGATAGTTACTTCCTGTTATTTTTGTTTTTAAAAGTGGAATTATGTTTGTGTGGGTTTGTTGAAAAATTACTTTCTTGATTTTTCTAGGATGTAGTTTCCTTCCTTGTGTTGGTGTTTACCATTGATTATCCTTTGTAGGATTGAATTTGTGGAAAGATTGTATAAATTTGGTTTTTGTCATGAATTATCTTGGTTTCTCCATCTGTGGTAATTGAGAGTTTTGCTGGGTGTAGTAGCCTGGGCTGGCATTTGTGTTCTCTTAGAGTCTGTATAACATTTGCCCAGGATCTTCTAGCTTTCATAGTGTCTGGTGAGAAGTCTGGTGTAATTTTGATATGTCTGACTTTTTATGTTACTTGACCTTTTTCCCTTACTGCTTTTAATATTCTTTGTTTAGTGCATTTGGTGTTTTGATTATTAGGTGACAGGAAGAATTTCTTTTCTGGTCCCGTCTATTTGGAATCCTGTAGGTTTCTTGTATGTTCATGGGCATTTCTTTCCTTATCTTAGGGAAGTTTTCTTCTGTAATTTTGTTGAAGATATTTACTGCCCCATTAACTTGGGAATCTCACTCACTTCTATACCTATTTTCCTCGGGTTTCATCTTCTCATTATGTCCGAGATTTCCTGGATGTTTGGAGTTAGGAGCTTTTTGATTTTTGCATTTTCTTTGATTCTTGTGTCAATGTTTTCTATGCTATCTTCTGCAACGGAGATTCTCTCTGCTGTCTCTTGCATTCTGTTGATGATGCTAGCATATATAACTCCTGATCTCTTTCCTAGGTTTTCTTTTTTTTCATTATTTTTTATTAGATATATTCTTTATTTACATTTCAAATGATTTCCCCTTTTCAGGCCCCCCCATTTCCCGAAAGTCCCATAAGCCCCCTTCCCTCCCCCTGTTCTCCCATCCACCCCTTCCCACTTCCCTGTTCTTGTTTTGCCCTATACTGCTACACTGAGTCTTTCCAGAACCAGGGGCCACTCCTCCATTCTTCTTGTACCTCATTTGATGAGTGGATTATGTTTTGGGTATTCCAATTTTCTAGGCTAATATCCACTTATTAGTGAGTGCATACCATGATTGATCTTTTGAGACTGGGTTACCTCACTTAGTATGATGTTCTCCAGCTCCATCCATTTATCTAAGAATTTCATGAATTCATTGTTTCTAATGGCTGAATTGTGTATATATACCACATTTTTTGCATCCATTTTTCCATTGAGGGATACCTGGGTTCTTTCCATCTTCTGGCTATTATAAACAGGGCTGCTATGAACATAGTAGAGCATGTATCCTTATTTCATGCTGGGGAATCCTCTGAGTATATGCCCAGGAGTTTTCCTAGGTTCTCTATCTCCAAGGTTGTCTCCCTTTGTGCTTTCTTTATTGTTTCTATTTACATTTTTATATCCTGCATGGTTTTGTTCATTTTTTTCACCTGTTTCGTTGTGTTTTCCTATAATTCTTTAAGGGATTTTTGTGTTTCCTCTTTAAGGGCTTATACCTTTTAACCCGTGTTCCCCTGTATTTCTTTAAGGGAGTTATTTGTGTCCTTCTTAAAGTCCTCTATCATCATCATGAGAAGTGATTTTAGATCTAAATCTTGCTTTTCTGATGTGGTGTGATGGTGTATCCAGGACTTGCTATGATAGGAGATTTGTGTTCTGATGATGCCAAATAACCTTGGTTCCTGTTGCATATATTCTTAGGTTTGCCTCCTGCCATCTGGTTATCTCTAGTGCTACCTGTCCTAGCTATATCTGACCAGAGCCTATCCCTCCTCTTATCCTGGTTGTGTCAGAACTCCTCAGAGTCAAGATGTCCCTGTTATCCTGTGATTCTGGGATCCTGGGATCCTGAAATCTTGGGTGTGTGAGCTCCTGAGAATCAAGCTAGCTCTTGGTACCCCTAGATCCTGGTGTGACCAAGCTCCTGTGATCCTGTGATCCTGTGATCCTGGTCATGTAAAAGCATTTGGGAGGGGAACTTCCTCTGGTTGATATGGGACTGGCTGTGTAGTTTGTGACCATGGTCTGCTCGTAGCACCGTAACAGACAGGTAGAAACACGTGCCACTGGTTGGGCAGAATTCCTGACTGCCTGGGTCTTGCTGGTCCCAGTAACTCCTGGTGTTGGGACAGATGATGTTTCCTCTTTACCTCTGATCCTATAATCCTGGGCATGTTCCCAAATTATCATTTATGCAGTGAACAAATTCCTTATTTTCAAGAGTACAACTTTGAGACATTATTTTAATTTCATATTCACTTTACTAACAAAGTAAATGAAGAGAATTAAGAATATCTAAATAATTGTATCAAATAGAAAATTTTATCAGCTGTTTCACAATTTTTACAATACAGTTTGACCATATTTGTGGTGGATTGAATATGCCTGGCCTAGGGAATAGCAATATTAGGATGTGGATTCTTGTTGGATTGGGTGTGGTCTTTTTGAAGGAAGTGTGACATTGTGGGGATGAGCTTTGAAAATCTCTTCCTAGCTGCCTGAGAGATTCAGTCTTCTGTTTGCATTTGGATCAAGATGTAGAACTTTCAGCTCCTCTGGCCTCCTCTGTACTTGGATGCTGCCATTCTTTCTGCCATGATAATGGACTGACTTCTGAATCTGTAAGCTGTCTCTATTAAATGCTTTCCTAAGTAAGAATTGCCTTGGTTATGGTATCTCTTCATAGCAATAAAACACTTAACTAAGACAATATTTCTCCCCATTTCTTCTCCTATTTCCTACCTCATTTCCTATCTCCCCAAAGTATAGCATCTTTTAAAAAAAAAAAAACCAAAATCATCAATTCTAATTTGTACTCCATATACTCTGGAATGTATGGTCTCTCACTGGAATATGGTCAACCCAGTAGGTGCTACATTCTAGCAGATATCAATTGCTCCTTTGCAAGGCCACCTTACATCTTCTTGCTCAGAATTGTTGCAAGGTATTTGATCACACTGTGAAGCCCAAAATTATATTGTTTACTGAAAAAAATGTTTCTAGCTGTGGTGCGGCTTAGCCCTTAGCAGCACCTTTAATCCCTCTGGCTGGACACGCACACCCTTAATACACACCATCAACCTAAACAAGGAATGTGTAAAGTCAGTTTGTAGAAGGAAGCATCAATGTTTGAAAATGTTGTCTAATTGAGTAGCAGTCAAAGTTGTAAGGGGAGATTCTGTCACTAGGAGCTTGTTGCACAATTGTTTCTTGAATTGTCAATAAAGAAGGTCAGGGTTCAGGGGAGGTGGGTGATTACTGGACATACAGGTGATACTTCTTGGTCCCAAAAGGAAAAGGAAAAGCAAGGAAAGAGAGAGGCCCTTTTCTGCCATGCTTTGGTGGAAAGAGAACACTGCAATCACGCAAGGCATAGGGGCAGCTAGACCCTTTGTCCACTACAAGTGGATGGCCAAGGAGGTTGTCGAGGGATAGCTGATACAAGCCACTAACTTTAGGGCAGGAAGAGAAATGGAGATAATAATTGATAAAGGCATGCCTTCCAGACAGGAGATTTCTGTGCCCAGCAACTGTGCCTAGCAGGCAAATTTAAAACTAATAAAGTTATCTGCGTGTCATTTATCCAATGATTCTAGGGTCTTGGAAGTGGGCTGGTAAAGAGACTCCGACAGGAGCAAAGGCAGATAGAAAAGTAGGCTTGGTTAGGGCTGGTTGCAATTGATCCTGGAACTAAGCTGGATGGAACAAAAGGGAGCAAGGAGGGGCCAGAGCATGGGCAGTGACTTATGGGCAAAGGCTGTATTATGTTTTTAAAACTATACACAGCAAGAAGGAACAAATCAGCGAAAGACTTGACAGAATAGGATATCCTTAACTCTCATGAGAAGAGAGAGGGAAGGGAAGCTACATAAGCGGCAGTTCAGAGATGGAGTAGGAAGAGGTAGGCAGTTTCCTGAGGCAGTTGTAGAGAGACAGGTTAAAGAGACAACAAGCGAGACACAGGTGAGAGGATCGATTGCCAAAGTTTGTATGAAGTCAACCAAAGCAATTCAGGAGAGGCTAAGAGAGAGAAGCCAGATTGGATCAGTAAGTTTGGAGAGGAGTTTGAACCAGACCAGCTGAGTTGAATCAGCCAGTCAGAAAGAAAAAAAAAAAAAAAAAAAAAAACAAGAAAGGGTAAAATTATTCAGCAGTAAATCTTAGATGCTGAAAAGTCTAGATTAAATAGTATGGAAGCTAGAAACCTACAGGACTAGGCTTTGGTTAGCAAACTGAGGCAGTAAGTCTTAGAGATCACAATTACCACAGATAATAAAAGATACTTTTATACAGAATTATTCTAGCTTGAGTTGTACATGTCTATATATGCTGTCATATCTACTGTAAGTTCATATGTGTAGCTTCCCTACAGTGTCCAGAAAACTGGCTTTTCACATTCATTTTGACATCTCCTCTGTAATGATCCCAGAGCCTTGAGAGATGAAGTCTCTTATAGATGTCCTTTTGAGGTCTGAGTATTCTAGTATCTTATTCGTTACATTTTGGCTGGTTGTGGGTTTTATGTATTAATTATCATCTACTGCTGCAAATAAATGCTTCCTGTTCAGTGTTGAGCAATGCATTTGTCTATGAATATGATGATAATTCATCAGGAGTCAATGTAATACTATGTATGTTTAGAAAATTATAGTAGTGAGTTCTCCTTTAGGCTACCTACCCACAAATTATTAGCCTGAAAGTGATTCCAGGAATGAGTTTTATTCTATGGAGTAGGATTTAAAACCAATCAGAAAGTGATTAGTTTCTCCCTTGATGTTCATGCCACTATTGCACCAGTGAGCATATTTTGAAAAATAAAAGGCTGGAAGACAATTTTACAAGCCAATGGTCTCAGGAAATGAGCAGGAGTAGCCATTATAATATCAGATAAAATTGACTTTCAACCTAAAGTCATCAAAAGAGATACAGAAGGACACTTCTTGCTGGTCAAAGGAAAAATCCACCAAGAAGACCTTTCAATTCTGAACATCTATGCACCAAATGCAAGCGCGAACTCATTCGTAAAAGATAATTTACTAAAACTCAAAGCACACATTGCACCTAACACAATAATTGTGGGTGACTTCAACACTCCACTCTCCTCAATGGACCAATCAGGAAAACAGAAACTAAACAGGGACACAATAAAACTAATTGAAGCTTTGGAGGAATTAGATTTAACAGATATATATAGAACATTCTATCCTAAAGCAAAAGAATATACCTTTTTCTCAGCACCTCATGGTACCTTCTCCAAAATCGACCATATAATTGGTCACAAGACAGACCTCAAAAAATATAAGAAGATTGAACTAATCCCATGCCTCCTATCAGATCACTATGGAGTAAGAGTGGTCTTCAATAGCAACAAAAACAACAGAAAACCCACATACACGTGGAAACTGAACAATATTCTACTCAATGATACCTTGGTCAAGGAAGAAATAAAGAAAGAAATTAAAGACATTTTAGAACACAATGAAAATGAAGACACAACATACCCAAATCTATGGGACACAATGAAAACAGTGATAAGAGGAAAACTCATAGCCCTGAGTGCCTCCAAAAAGAAAATGGAGAGAGCATACACTAACAGCTTAATGACACACCTGAAAGCCCTGGAACAAAAAGAAGCCAATTCACTCAGGAGGAGTAGAAGACAGGGAATCATCAAACTCAGGGCTGAAATCAGTCAAGTGGAAACAGAATCAACGAATCCAGGAGTTGGTTTTTTGAGAAAATCAACAAGATAGATAGACTCTTAGCCAGACTTACCAAAGGGCAGAGAGAAAGTATCCAAATTAACAAAATTAGAAATGAAAAGGGAGATATAACAACAGAAACTGAGGAAATTCAAAAAAATCATCAGATCCTACTACAAAGGCCTATACTCAACATAACTGGAGAATCTGGAGGAAATGGACATTTTCCTAGACAGATACCAAATACCAAAATTAAATCAGGACCAAATAGATCATCTAAACAGTCCTATAACCCCTAAAGAAATAGAAGGGGTCATAGAAAGTCTCCCAACCAAAAAACGCACAGGACCAGATGGCCTCAGTGCAGAATTCTATCAGACCTTCAAAGAAGACCTAACACCAATACTCTTCAAACTGTTCCACAAAATAGAAACAGAAGGAAGACTACCCAATAACTTCTACGAAGCCACAATTATGCTGATACCAAAACCACACAAAGATTCAACAAAGAAAGAGAACTTCAGACCAAGTTCCCTTATGAACAGCGATGCAAAAATACTCAATAAAATTCTTGCCAACCGAATCCAAGAACACATCAAAACAATCATCCACCATGATCAAGTAGGCTTTATCCCAGGGATGCAGGGTTGGTTCAATATACGGAAATCCATCCACTACATAAACAAACTCAAAGAAAAAACCACATGGTCATTTCATTGGATGCTGAAAAAGCATTTGACAAAATTCAGCATCCTTTCATGCTTAAAGTCTTGGAAAGAACAGGAATTCAAGGCCCATACCTAAACATAGTAAAAGCAATATACAGCAAACCGGTAGCCAACATCAAACTAAATGGAGAGAAACTTGAAGCAATCCCACTAAAATCAGGGACTAGACAGGGCTGCCCACTTTCTCCTTATCTTTTCAATATTGTACTTGAGGTACTAGCTCAGGCAATTAGACAACGTAAGGAGGTCAAAGGGATACAAATTGGAAAGGAAGAAGTGAATCTATCATTATTTGTAGATGATATGATAGTCTACCTAAGTGACCCAAAAAACTCCACTAGAGAACTCCTACAGCTGATAAACAAATTTAGCGAAGTGGCTGGTTATAAAATCAACTCAAGCAAATCAGCAGCCTTCCTATACTCAAAGGATAAGCAGGCTGAGAAAGAAATTAGAGAAATGACACCCTTCACAATAGCCACAAACAGTATAAAATACCTTGGGGTGACTCTTACCAAACTTGTGAAAGATTTGTATGACAAGAACTTCAAGACTCTGAAGAAGGAAATGGAAGAAGAGCTCAAAAAATGGAAAGGCCACCCAGAGACTGCCCCACCTGGGATCCATCCCATATACACCAAAGCCAGACACTATTGCAGATGACTTTTGTGAGGTTCTTGGTCCTGTGAAGGCTCGATGCCACAATGTAGGGGAATGTAAGAACAGGGAAGCAGGAATGGGTGAGTTGGTGAAGGGGGGGTGGTGGTGTAGGGGGTGGGGGGAATGGGATATGGGAAATGAGCAAAGGGGATTACATTTGAAATGTAAATAAAAAATATCTAATAAAGAATGAAACAAATGGAAAAAAAAAGAAATTCTGGGGGAATCAGTATCCCTGACCTCAAGCAATACTACCGATCAATAGTGTTAAAAACTGCATGGTATTGGTACAGTGACAGGCAGGCAGATCAATGGAAAGAACCCAGGAATGGAAAAATCCCTCAATGGAAGAATGGATGCAAAAAAATGTGGTATATATACACAATGGAGTACTATTCAGCCATTAGAAACAATGAATTCATGAAATTCTTAGGCAAATGGATGGAGCTGGAGAACATCATACTAAGTGAGGTAACCCAGTCTCAAAAGATCAATCATGGTATGCACTCACTAAGAAGTGGATATTAACCTAGAAATGTGGAATACCCAAAACATAATCTACACATCAAATGAGGTACAAGAAGAACGGAGGAGTGGCCCCTTGTTCTGGAAAGACTCAGTGAAGCAGTATAAGACAAAACCAGAAGAGGGAAGTGGGAAGGAGTGGGTGGGAGAATGGGGGGAGGGAAGGGGGCTTATGAGACTTTCTGGGAGTGGGGGACAAGAAAAGGAGAAATCATTTGAAATGTAAATAAAAAATATATCGAATGAAATAAAAAATAAAAAAAAATTTTCACCAGATGTTGGAACATATTTTAGATATATAATTTCTATGTCCTAGAGCATTCCTTCCATATAACAAATAAGTGTAATGGTTTGAAAAAATCATAAAGTAAGACTTAATCATCTCATATACTGGCTTTTTGCTGAATAAAAGAAAAATATTAAAAAATAATTTACAAGTATTTTTAATTCGTTGATTAACTATTATTAGAAAAATGGCTCCACTTCTATTATTCTTTGTCCCTTATTATGTCTATAAATCCTGTAAACCATTGAACTGATTTAAAATGTTATTTCCAAAAGCAAAGCACCCAAATAATAAATTGATACATATATTTTACTTAAATTGTATCCAAAAATATAAATAATATAGTAATAGTGAAAAATTATTTATATCTGTAAAGTAAACATCAAGTGATATCATGTGAGAGTATGTCAGTTATTGCATAGAATAGCTTTACTGGTAGACAAAAAGGTATAAACACTACTTAGTAAAATAATTTGGCAGTACATCTAGAATTGTACAAAGACTAATTTGGTCAATAAATGCTGATTCAGGAAATTTGGCTCAAATAAATAGGTGAACTGAAATAACATATTATTTTAAGGCACTGATATTCAACTAGCACCAATTTGCTCCACAGAATATATTTAGCAATATCTGGAAATATTTTCTGTTTGCCAGAAAAATTGGGTGCTACTGGAAGAAGCAGGTGATATTGTTAAATATCTTTGAATGCACAGTGCAACTAGCAACAGAAAATATTTGTAGCAATGAGAACCATGCAAGCGTAGGTGAATAGTACTTATTGAAATATCATGCATAAATAACAACTTAAATGTCCATCATCCCATAAATAAATGGATGCCTATTTATGCAACTATCTTTTCAATGTATTATTGTGTTCATATTTAAAATGCTAAGGTGTTTGAAATATAAAACTGGAAGTGTAAACTAGCAATTAGTGAGGAATATAGATCTGTTGAATCTGAGCAAACAATTGAGTCAGAACCAGAAACTGCTGTTATATTATAGATTTGCTGAGAAAATTTATAGACTCACCCAAAGGAGAAACATACATCATGCACTCTCAGAACAAATGCATCAGGGCCATCTTCTTGACTCTTTTCCCCCCTTCTAATATTTCTGGTCAGGGAAAGAACTGATATAAATGAAGAGACAATTTGTCAAATTGAGGCAAACACCATAAAAATCTTTATGGATTTTGCTGACATAAAATTTATTCCCTTGAATTGCAAATTCAAAGAAGCTCACATCATTCAGTCGGTTCAAAAAACCAATTAGCAATAACTCATCCTCAGCAGAATTTAGGGCATTAAATTTTTTCTCATCTGAGATGGCATTTTAGATAATACTAGGTCAGAGAATGAGGGAACTGATACATAATCCAGAGTAATGTTTGTACAGTACTATAAAACCTGAGAAAATGAAAATTTGAGCTAGTGAGGGTATTTGTATGGATTTGCATGTTTGCATGTCAAGTAAAATAAGGGTGCTATTCTTGTACCTTTCAGTTAACTGAAGATGTGAAGAAGAACAAGAATGGTGGAGATCAAAATTCAAACACAAGTCTAATGATGAGGTAAAATTGGGTCTTAAAGATTATACTTCCTGAAGACTGTAGACATCTGTTACATTTTCTACCTTTTAGAAACTGCCCAAGGTCTTTGTACTAAGTTTTAAGTTGTTTGTTATAAAAATAATAGGGTAAAAGAGTTACTCCTTACCTACCTGTGTGATATGTTGATCTATGTTTGTATTGTGAGTGTGGTAGTTAAAGATGTGAACATGACAGAATCTTAGGATCACCATGGACATGCCCACTGGGCATGCCAGTGAGAGATTGCCTGATTGCATTAATTAAGGAGGGAATAGACACTCATGCTACCTTTCTCAGTCTTGGATCGGGACTATGCAGGTGGAGAAAGGGAGTTGAGCAGCAGCATACATTCATACAGTTTCCCTCCTTGTGTTGGTGCTTTCCATCTATTATCCTTTGTAGGACTGGACTTGTGGAAAGATACTGTGTAAATTTCGTTTTGTCATGGAATATCTTGCTTTCTCCGTCTATGATGATTGAGAGTTTTGTTGGGTATAGTAGCCTGGGCTAGCATTTCTGTTCTCTTATAGTCTGTATTTCATCTGCCCAGGATCTTCTAGCTTTCATAGTCTCTGGTGAGAAGTCTGGTGTAATTCTGATAGGTCTTCCTTTACATGTTTCTTGACCTTTTTCCCTTACTGCTTTTAATCTTTCTTTTAGTGAATTTGGTGTTTCAACTATTACGTGATGGGAGTAATTTCTGTCCTTGTCCAGTCTGTTTGGAGTTTTGTAGGCTTCTTGTATGTTCATGGACATCTCTTTCTTTAGCCTAGGGAAGTTTTCTTCTATAATTTTGTTGAAGATGATTACTGGCCCTTTAAGTTGTAAATTTTTGTTCTCTTTTATACCTATAATCCTTAGATTTGTCTTCTTATTGTGTCCTGGATTTCTGGGATGTTTTGGATTAGGAGCTTTTTGATTTTTGCATTTTCTTTGACTGTTGTGTCAATGTTTTCTATGGTATCTTCTGCACCAAAGATTCTCTTTTCTATCTCTTGTATTCTGTTGGTGATGTTTACATCTATGACTCCTCATCTCTTTCCTAAGTCTTCTATCTCCACGGTTGTCTCCCTTTGTGCTTTCTTTATTGTTTCTATTTTCCTTTTTAGATCCTTGATGATTTCATTGAATTCCTTCACCTCTTTGGTTGTGTTTTCCTATAATTCGTCAAGGGGTTTTTGTTTTTCCTCTTTAATGGTTTCTATCTGCTTACCTGTGTTCTCCCGTATTTCTTTAAGGGAGTTATTTATGTCCTACTTAAAGTCCTCTCTCATCATTATAAGATGTGATTTTTTTTTTTTTTGGTTTTTTGGATTTTTTTTTTTTTGAGACAGGGTTTCTCTGTATAGCCCTGGATGTCCTGGAACTCACTCACTCTGTAGACCAGGCTGGCCTCCAACTCAGAAATCTACCTGCCTCTGCCTCCCAGAGTGCTGAGATTACAGGCGTGCATCATCACTGCCCGGTGAGATGTGATTTTAAATCCGAATCTTGTTTGTCTGGTGTGTTGGGGTACCAAGAAATTGCTATACTGGGAGATCTGAGTTCTGATGGTGCTAAGTAGCCTTGGTTTCTATAGCTTTGTAATAAACCATTTTGGTTGATATACAAGAAAAATACCTAGATATTAACATCACAGTTAGAAAATAGCAGGGTATTTTATTACCCCTTTCAGATATTTTGGCTATTTTTTTCTAAGATAATATGGGTGCCTAAATTAGGCAAGTTTTTCTTTCCATCGTTCCCTCAAGAAAAACAGTGTCTCATGAAAAGATGAAAGCAATAACATAAAAAATAAGGTTTTCCTGGGGACAACCATTGTGCTTCAGAAGTGATTTTGATGCACTTCCTGCTTATCACAGGGTATTAAATGTGTTCAAATGTTAAACATAAAATAGACATGTGCTCAGGGTTTATAATAATAAACCCTGCATTTGTGGATTAATTAGGAGTATAAGTTCCTAATTAAAAGTGGCTTGCATTTTAACTTTGAGAGTCTGGGACAATATGATTAAAAACACAGATGATTAGTATGTCTGAGTATTCATTGACACATTGGTATCTGTCTTGGTTTGTGCTACTATGTAGTTTGATTACCTCAATTTTTTCTTACACAATAAGTGTAACTATCAGCAGAGACCAAAGGCAAAATATCTATGCTGGAATTCAAAAAGAATTCTGGCCTAGTGGATTTGATGAAATGGTGTTACAGACTCAAACGATGACCACACTTTGAGAAGTAGTATTCTACTATGTAAGTTGTACAGTTAGTTATGCAGACCACATACAACTTTTCAAATGTGATTTCTAACATTCCCTCAAAACTTACATCTTATCAATAGTGAACTTGTTGCACTTCATGTGCCAGTAATTCTTTAGTGTACTTAGTCCTGACCAAAGAAATTAATTCATGCAGTCTGCTTTCTTATAAATCTTACAGCCTACTTGATGTAGTGTGATACATAACAACATTTCTCTTGCTCGTCCAGACATTTTGACACATTCTGTTAATGACAACTTCTTCAATAAGTCTTTATACATTTCTCTCCTGGAGTGTCCTGTCTGTGCAATCCTTAGTATTTTCTGAACATCTCTACAATTCACGTGTTGAAATCACAACTCTGTCTTTCTACATCATTACTATAGTTTACCACACACAAAATTATGGATTTCGTTTGAGGACAAACTGTATGTTAGTTTCATGCACATGGTTGCAAGGCCTATATTTTCACCTGCATAAGTTTTAATAATCACTGAATGAAGTGGTAATTAATATAAAAATGAGCATCCCAATAAAATATGTTTGGAGTTAAATTTCAACATTAGTACTACAAGGAGATTTTCAACTTAACCTAATATTTAACTAAATAACAAAATTGTATTTTTGGTTTATTAAATTCTTATTCAATAAACATATGAAAAATCTATGTTTTCTTGTCTCTATTTCTAGACAAAGGAGAAAAGATTCACTGTTTATAACATGATAATTTGGTGTTAGTCTGACAAGTAAATGTGTGGTTTTGAGGTCAAATAAACTTTTGATATGCCACCTTCTGCTTAAATACCTTTGAGACCTTAGTAAAATAATTTAGTTATGCAGAGGCTCAGTAGATACCACTTGGAGATAATAGCTCCTGTTTAAAACAGACAATGAGGTAACAGAGGTTAGTACCTCTTAATTCCTAATTAGTGAGTTTTCTCTGAGCAAATGACCTTCCTAAGATCTGTTTTATGAGCTAATCCCATTCACAATCTCACCAATCCCCTGCCCAAATATTTAAAAATTTAAAACTCTTATTTTTTGAGGTTATATCATTTTTCCCTTACCTTACCTCCTTCCAAATCTGCTCATATATCTCTCCTTGCTCTATTTCAAATTCATGACTTCAGGTTTCACTAATTGTTGTTTTACATACACACACACACACACACACACACAAACACACACATACACACATCACACACACACACACATATATATATATATTATATATACACACACATACAATACACACACATGTACACACACATCACACACATACATATACAAATACATCATACACACACATACATATACACACATCATATACACACACATATATACACACGCAAACTCACACACACACATATCACAGCTACAGACAAATATATGTATACCAAACTATAACATTCTTGGTCTGTATCATATTATTCATGTTTTCAGAACTAAAAACCAATTGCTGTGATCTTCCCTGGAGACAACTATTTCTCTTTCAGCATTCCTTAGTTGTCTGAGTAGGGGGTGAGACCTTATAGGCTTCCACCATCCACATTAGCATGTCTATTGTCCTTGTTTAGCTCATGTTTACTCAGTCATGGTTGTTGGATTTTATATTTGTAGTTTCTGACATTACTAAGAAATACCAACATAATCTCTATATACATTCAAAATATTTGTCCATAGTCCTCATTCCTCAGCAAGTAAAGTTCTTTTAACAAATAATAAGAGATGATTATAGAAAACTACAACCATGATTGATCTTTTGAGAATGGGTTACCTCACTTAGTATGATGTTCTCCAGCTCCATCCATTTGTCTATGAATTTCATGAATTCATTGTTTCTAATGGTTGAATAGTACTCCATTGTGTAGACATACCACATTTTTTGCATCCACTCTTCTGTTGAGGTAAGAACGGAGGAGTGGCCCTTGGTTCTGGAAAGACTCTGGAAAGCAGTATAACACAAAACCAGAACAGGGAAGTTGGAAGGATTGGGTGGGAGAACAGAGGGAGGGAAGGGGGCTTATGTGACTTTCGAGGAGTGGGGGGCCAGAAAAGGGGAAATCATTTGAAATGTAAATAAAAAATATATCGAATAAAATTTAAAAAATACATTAAAAATATATAAATCCTCAAAAAAAAAAAAGAAAAAAGAAAACTATGACCAACTGAAATGCATAGTGAAGCTTAATCCCGATGGGTACATCTACAAAACAATATTGTACCAAAGGCTCAGAAAAGATGGCATAAGAATGGGAAGAGAGATCCTAAGAGCTAGAGCGTCCTGTGATATTATGTGTCCTACTAATGTCAGAAGTCCTATTTTTCATGCCAATATGGTTGAGGTGAAAATTTAAACACAGAAAGACATAAGCATTTAGAACCTGCCATGAAGGTCCTAATAAGCTTCTGACAAAGGAAAGAGCTTTAAAGCTGACTTGATAGGTTATAGTTTGGCCTTTTAGAAGAATCATAATACTGGTATAATAGACTTGGATTTCACTGTTTAGTTAGGGACTTCATCTAATAAAATGTTTCTGAATATTTAATAAAACAAATGTGTATTTATCAAGGATTAACTCTAGCTTTTAAATGTTCCTCTGAAGTTGGAAAGACAGGCAGAAATCCATTTCATATGTTTTTAATAAATGAGGTGAAACATTTAAACTCAAGTTATATCCTTTATGATTAAATATTACATAAAATTACATTGACTTGTTAGACTTTACAATTCATATACATTTTGTGGGAAATATTTTAAAAAGGCCACTCTGCCAGCTTTCTGCAGTGGCTCCGGACGGCTGCAGACTCTTTGGAGCTTCTGGTGTCTTGACCCGCAAACTCTCTGGCTCTGTGGGGCCATAGGGCCTCTGCCTGGCCATCCCTCTGTTAGCCATCTCTCCAGGGAGGGAACCTGAGTTCCTCTTGTTACCACCCAAACCCCACACACTCATGGTTTGCCGGCTCACAATCCAATTACCCAGTAAAGCACAACTCTTAATACTTGATTAATTAGCCAATTAGATTTATGTATATTATAAACACAATTATAAGATGTCAATAAAGTAATAACAGAGACAAATAATAATGGTAAAAAAGTTTTCTCCCAAATTTCTAATCTATTTATAATGTCTGCTGCTATTCCTCTTTCTCTGACCTGTGACCTTCTCCCCTGGACCCTTGCTTGCAGCTTCCCCACAACTTCTAGCTCCACCCTCTACCTTCCCATCCAATCACAGACCCTCTCTGTACTAATGAAATTGGACAGGAAAATTTCTGCAACACTTCATCTTTTCTGTTTAATTAAAAAATAGACCTTTTCACAAAAATAAATTTTAAGCTTCTGTCCAACTAAAAGACTCTTTTATCTCAGACATAATTTGAATACAACTACAACAATTTTGTAATTTTTACAAGCTGTTTAATACTGAGAAAGAAGATAAATATTTAAGACAGTATTCCATCTAAATCCAGGACATGAGTCAGGTGTAGAATGATAAATCTTTTAATTTAGGAAAGATGACAATGTTCTGTCTTAATGACAAAATTGCTGGCCTGGATGTTAGGTTTTTCTATACTATATAAATTATAAACTGGTAATAGTTGTGCTCTATATTGAGAAAATGGTTTTGTTCTGTATTAGAACAGAAAGGGAGAAGTGTTGTGGATGGGTGTGGTGCTGTTCTTGTGACCCAATCCCCAAATGAAAGAAGAAGCCAATCAGTGTACTAGTAGGTGGGACTTCTGGGTGGTATGGCTAAAGAGAAGAAGCAGGAGAGAGGGACTCCCCTTTGGAGCTGGCACAGCAGAGTGTAAGATGTAGCTGCTAGAGTTTCCTAGTATCTTGGCAGATCCACAAGCATCTGCTCCTCGAGGGATCAGATTTTAATAAGTCTTACAAGATTAGGTTTTAGTTGTACAGAGAGATTGATTTAACATTGTTTTTGAACTAAGTTTGTGTTGCATTTTCCTTCATGTGACTGTTCGTCTTTTTTTCAAGCCTGAGGTGCTTCACAAAGGCGGTGGGAGATTGGAAGCACGCACAGGCTTGGTGTGTTAATAGCCTGCAAGTGGAAACCTAGCAAGCTGTATGGAGATGTTCTGGGAGCACCAGGACAGTGAATCTCCATGAAATAAAACCAGGTTAGCCATTGCTCGCCAGTGTGTGGCTGTCTGGGATGCTGAGACAGAGGCATGAGTATGGGAACGTGCTGGGCCAACTTTTTTTTTTTTTTGATATAATTTATTTACATTTCAAATGATTTCCCCTTTTCTAGCCCCCCCCCACTCCCCGAAAGTCCCGTAAGCCCCCTTCTCTTCCCCTGTCCTCCCTCCCACCCCTTCCCAGTTCCCCGTTCTGGTTTTGCCAAATACTGTTTCACTGAGTCTTTCCAGAACCAGGGACCACTCCTGCTTTCTTCTTGTATCTCATTTGATGTGTGGATTATGTTTTGGGTATTCCAGTTTTCTAGGTTAATAACCACTTATTAGTGAGTGCATACCATGATTCACCTTTTGAGTCTGGGTTACCTCACTTAGTATGATGTTCTCTAGCTCCATCCATTTGCCTAAGAATTTCATGAATTCATTGTTTCTAATGGCTGAATAGTACTCCATTGTGTAGATATACCACATTTTTTGTATCCACTCTTCTGTTGAGGGATACCTGGGTTCTTTCCAGCATCTGGCAATTATAAATAGGGCTGCTATGAACATAGTAGAGCATGTATCCTTATTACATGGTGGGGAATCCTCTGGGTATATGCCCAGGAGTGGTATAGCAGGATCTTCTGGAAGTGAGGTGCCCAGTTTTCAGAGGAACCGCCAGACTGCTTTCCAGAGTGGTTGTACCAATTTGCAACCCCACCAGCAGTGGAGGAGTGTTCCTCTTTCTCCGCACCCTCTCCAACACCTGCTGTCTCCTGAATTTTTAATCTTAGCCATTCTGACTGGTGTAAGATGAAATCTTAGGGTTGTTTTGATTTGCATTTCCCTAATGACTAATGAAGTGGAGCATTTTTTAAGATGCTTCTCCGCCATCCGAAGTTCTTCAGGTGAGAATTCTTTGTTTAACTCTGTACCCCATTTTTTAATAGGGTTGTTCGGTTTTCTGGAGTCTAACTTCTTGAGTTCTTTATATATATTGGATATTAGCCCTCTATCTGATGTAGGATTGGTGAAGATCTTTTCCCAATTTGTTGGTTGCCGATCTGTCCTCTTGATGGTGTCCTTTGCCTTACAGAAACTCTGTAACCTTATGAGGTCCCATTTGTCAATTCTTGCTCTTAGAGCATACGCTATTGGTGTTCTGTTCAGAAACTTTCTCCCTGGACCAATGTCCTCAAGGGTCTTCCCCAGTTTCTTTTCTATTA
Organism: Apodemus sylvaticus; assembly: GCF_947179515.1. Lineage (NCBI taxonomy): Eukaryota > Metazoa > Chordata > Mammalia > Rodentia > Muridae > Apodemus > Apodemus sylvaticus. Next base: position 138,492,096 of record NC_067495.1, on the reverse strand, counting down.
GCTTCAGAGTGTCTGGCTTTATGTGGAGGTCCTTGATCCATTTGGATTTGAGCTTAGTACAAGGAGACAAGGATGGATCAATTCGCATTCTTCTGCATGCTGACCTCCAGTTGAACCAGCACCATTTGTTGAAAAGGCTATCTTTTTTCCATTGGATGTTTTCAGCCTCTTTGTCGAGGATCAAGTGGCCATAGGTGTGTGGGTTCATTTCTGGATCTTCAATCCTGTTCCATTGATCCTCCTGCCTGTCACTGTACCAATACCATGCAGTTTTTAACACTATTGCTCTGTAGTATTGCTTGAGGTCAGGGATACTGATTCCCCCAGATTTTCTTTTGTTGCTGAGAATAGTTTTAGCTATCCTGGGTTTTTTGTTGTTCCAGATGAATTTGATAATTGCTCTTTCTAACTCTGTGAAGAATTGAGTTGGGATTTTGATGGGTATTGCATTGAATCTGTATAGTGCTTTAGGCAAAATGGCCATTTTAACTATATTGATTCTACCGATCCATGAGCATGGGAGGTTTTCCCATTTTTTGAGGTCTTCTTCCATTTCCTTCTTCAGAGTCTTGAAGTTCTTGCCATACAGATCTTTCGCATGTTTGGTAAGAGTCACCCCAAGATACTTTATACTGTTTGTGGCTATTGTGAAGGGGGTCATTTCCCTAATTTCTTTCTCAGCCTGCTTATCCTTTGAGTATAGGAAGGCCACTGATTTGCTTGAGTTGATTTTGTAACCTGCCACTTTGCTGAAGTTGTTTATCAGCTGTAGGAGCTCTCTAGTGGAGTTCTTTGGGTCACTTAGGTAGACGATCATGTCGTCTGCAAATAATGATAGTTTGACTTCCTCCTTTCCAATTTGTATCCCTTTGACCTCCTTATGTTGTCGAATTGCCCGAGCTAGTACCTCAAGTACAGTATTGAAAAGATAAGGAGAAAGGGGGCAGCCTTGTCTGGTCCCTGATTTCAGTGGGATTGCTTCAAGTTTCTCTCCGTTTAGTTTGATGCTGGCTACCGGTTTGCTGTATATTGCTTTTACTATGTTTAGGTATGGGCCTTGAATTCCTGTTCTCTCCAAGACTTTAAGCATGAAAGGATGCTGAATTTTGTCAAATGCTTTTTTAGCATCCAATGAAATGACCATGTGGTTTTGTTCTTTGAGTTTGTTTATGTAGTGGATTGTATTGATGGATTTCCGTATATTGAACCAACCCTGCATTCCCGGGATAAAGCCTACTTGATCATGGTGGATGATCGTTTTGATGTGTTCTTGGATTCGGTTGGCAAGAATTTTGTTGAGTATTTTTGCATCAATGTTCATAAGGGAAATTGGTCTGAAGTTCTCTTTCTTTGTTGGATCTTTGTGTGGCTTTGGTATCAGCATAATTGTGGCTTCGTAGAAGGAATTGGGTAGTGTTCCTTCTGTTTCTATTTTGTGGAATAGTTTGAAGAGTATTGGTGTTAACTCTTCTTTGAAGGTCTGGTAGAATTCTGCACTGAAACCATCTGGTCCTGTGCTTTTTTTGGTTGGAAGACTTTCTATGACTCCTTCTATTTCTTTAGGCTTTATGGGACTGTTTAGATGGTCTAGTTGGTCCTGATTTAATTTTGGTATTTGGTATCTGTCAAGGAAATTGTCCATTTCCTCCAGATTCTCCAGTTGTGTTGAGTACAGGCTCTTGTAGTAGGATCTGATGATTTTTTGGATTTCCTCAGTTTCCGTTGTTATGTCTCCCTTTTCATTTCTAAGTTTGTTAATTTGGATACTTTCTCTGTGCCCTTTGGTCAGTCTGGCTAAGGGTTTATCTATCTTGTTGATTTTCTCAAAGAACCAGCTCCTAGTTTTGTTGATTTTTTGTATGGTTCTCTTTGTTTCTACTTGATTGATTTCGGCCCTGAGTTTGATGATTTCCTGCCTTCTACTCCTCCTGGGTGAAATAGCTTCTTTTTGTTCTAGGGCTTTCAGGTGTGTCATTAAGTTGGTAATGTATGCTCTCTCCATTTTCTTTTTGGAGGCACTCAGGGCTATGAGTTTTCCTCTTAGCACTGCTTTCATTGTGTCCCATAGATTTGGGTATGTTGTGTTTTCATTTTCATTGTGTTCTAAAAAGTCTTTAATTTCTTTCTTTATTTCTTCCTTGACCAAGGTGTCATTGAGTAGAGTATTGTTCAATTTCCACGTGTATGTGGGTTTTCTGTTGTTTCTGTTGCTATTGAAGACCACTTTTATTCCATAGTGATCAGATAGGAGGCATGGGATTAGTTCTATCTTTTTATATTTGTTGAGGTCTGTCTTGTGACCAATTATATGGTCGATTTTGGAGAAGGTACCATGAGGTGCTGAAAAAAAGGTATATTCTTTTGTTTTAGGATAGAATGTTCTATATATATCAGTTAAGTCTAATTGGTCCAAAACTTCAATTAGTTTCATTGTGTCCTTGTTTAGTTTCTGTTTTCCTGATCGGTCCATTGAGGAAAGTGCAGTGTTGAAGTCACCCACAATTATTGTGTTAGGTGTAATGTGTGCTTTGAGTTTTAATAAAGTTTCTTTTATGAAAGAGGGTGCCCTTGCATTTGGAGCATAGATGTTCAGGATTGAGAGTTCTTCTTGTTGTATTTTTCCTTTGACCAGCAAGAAGTGTCCCTCAGAGTCTCTTTTGATGACTTTGGGTTGAAAGTCAATTTTATCTGATATTAAAATGGCTACTCCAGCTTGTTTCCTGAGACCATTTGCTTGTAAAATTGTCTTCCAGCCTTTTACTCTAAGGTAGTGTTTGTCTTTGACCCTGAGGTGTGTTTCCTGTAAGCAGCAAAATGTAGGGTCCTGTTTACGTATCCAGTCAGTTAGTCTGTGTCTTTTTATTGGGGCATTGAGTCCATTGATGTTAAGAGATATTAAGGAATAGTGATTGTTACTTCCTATCATTTTTGACGTTATTTTTTAAATTTGATTGCTTAACTTCTTTTGGGTTTGATGAAAGGTTACTATCTTGCTTTTTTCAGGGTGGAGTTTCCCTCCTTGTATTGGTGTTGTCCTCCTATTATCCTTTTTAGGGCTGGGTTTGTGGATAGATATTGGGTGAACTTGGTTTTGTCGTGAAATATCTTAGTTTCTCCATCTATGGTGATTGAGAGTTTTGCTGGATATAGTAGTTTTGGTTGGCATTTGTGTTCTCTTAGAGTCTGCATGAGATCTGCCCAGGACCTTCTAGCCTTCATAGTCTCAGGTGAAAAGTCTGCTGTGATTCTGATAGGTCTTCCTTTATATGTTACTTGGCCTTTTTCTCTTACTGCCTTTAGTATTCTTTCTTTGTTTAGAACATTTGGTGTTTTGATTATTATGTGACGGGAAGTATTTCTGTTCTGGTCCAGTCTGTTTGGAGTTCTGTAGGCTTCTTGTATATTCATGGGCATCTCTCTCTTTAGGTTAGGGAAGTTTTCTTCCATAATTTTATTGAAGATATTTGCTGGCCCTTTAAGTTGTAAATCTTCACTCTCATCTATGCCTATAATCCTTAGGTTTGGTCTTCTCATTGTGTCCTGGATTTCCTGGATATTTTGGGTTACAAGCTTTTTGCACTTTGCATTTTCTTTAACTGTTGAGTCCATGGTTTCTATGGAATCTTCAGCATCTGAGATTCTTTCTTCTATCTCTTGTATTCTGTTGTTGATATTTGCATCTCTGTCCCCTGATTTCTTCCCAAGGCTTTCTATCTCCAAAGTTGTCTCCCTTTGAGTTTTCTTAGTTGTTTCTACTTCTGATTTTAGATCCTGGATGGTTTTGCTTAGCTCCTTCCCTTGCATGTTTGTGTTTTCCTGTAATTCTTTAAGAGATTTTTGTGTTTCCTCTTTCATGAGCTCAGCCTGTTGACCAAAGTTCTCCTGTATTTCTTTAAGAGATTTTTGTGTTTCGTCTTTCATGACCTCAGCCTGTTGAGCAAAGTTCTCCTGTATTTCTTTAAGTGTTTTTTGCATTTCCTCCTTGTTGGCTTTTGTATTCTCCTGGATTTCTTTCAATGATTTTTGTGTTTCCCTTGCAAGGGCTTCTAACTTTTGATCCATTTTCTCCTCAATGACCTTCATGTGTTCCTGTACCAGCATCATGACCAGTGATTTTAAATCCAAATCTTGTTTTACTGGTGTGATGGGGTATCCAGGACTTGCTGGTAGAGGAGAATTTGGTTCAGATGTTGCCATATTGCCTTGATTTCTGTTAGTGACGTTTCTGCGTTTGCCTTTTGCCATCTAGCTCTCACTGGTGTTACTTGGTCTTGTCAGTGCTGGACTCACCAGTGCAAGCTGCCCCTTCCCCGTTGGCCTCTGGTGCACAGCTTACACTCTGCACTGCCTATAGACAGGGTGCTGTTTTCCAGGCTGTTCAGATCCCAAAGCAGGCACCTGAAGGCTCCCGCTGGGGCCCGCAGGATTTATCGGAGCACACCGACTTTTCCCAGCTGGCCGCCCGGAAGCCCCCACTAGCCTCTTGAGGGACCTGGAGATGTGGCGGCCACCCAGGCTGATCTGAAGCGGAGAGATTTGAGCTGGGGGCTTCTGCCTGAGGCCTTGCCCCAGATTGTGTCTGTGGACCAGGTGGAACCCGTGTGCACCCCCAGGGAGCTCCGAAGGTGAATGTTGCTGTGACCTCCCCTGTGCTCCGCTCACTCCGCTGGGCAGCCGATTTCCCCAACCGGGCTGGCGCACACTAGGTTAGCCTTGTCGCCTGGGCCCTGAGTCCAGGCAAACGCCTGGGAGGCCAAGGTCCGAGCAAAGTTCCCCTAGGGCTATGTCTGTTATTTGGGTCCGCCAGGTGACCCGGATGGCGGGCGTGCGCGTCCGCGCTCCGCGAAAGCACCGGGAGAGTCTGTTGTGCTAATAACCTCCTGGGCTGGTTGACACACAGATGGCCCACCAAGCCGCCCAGTTCTTGGGGTCAGTCCTGTGCCTTTTGGGGCCTAGACCCCCGTTTTGTTAGCCTCAGGCTACGCTTGTTAGCAGTCTCTGCCCTCCCGAGCACTCTGGCTCCTGTAGGCAAAATGGCGGCGCGTGCACCGGCCGGGGCAAAAAAAAAAAAACTCCTGGCTGGGTTGGCGCCCCGATGGCCACTCGAACAGCCCAGGGCCTGGGTGCAGGCCAACGCCCGTCTGGCTCAGACCCCTGCGGTGTTGGGCCTAGGATTATGTTTGTGTACCTCAGTCTGACCGATCTCTGGAGCCCGGGATCAAGATGGCGGTGAGTCTCTCCTGACTGGCGGGCAGCCGAGTTCTGAAGTGGCTTCCGTGCAGCGAAAGGCTCCGCAGAACCGCAGTTGCTTGCCGCCCGGCTGGTCAGCGAAGGTCAGTGGTCGTGGGCGTAGGGCCTAACTGGACCCTGTGTCGCCTTGGTTCCACCGCTGATGGCCCTTCAGCTGGAGCAGCCACTGCTACCGCCGCCGCCGCCGCCGCCCCCAGACTCTCCCTGGGCCAACTTTTTTAAAGCTTCCCACCACAATAACTTATTAAATTTAATAAGATAATTTGAATATTAAGTATGTATAATATAGTTACAACATGGTAATTTTTATGCTTTATAGTTTTTATCTACTAAGGTGTTGTTGTTCCCATGTTACAAACCAGAAGTTTCAAATTGGGAATGGTAAACGAAAGATATGATGCTAAATCTTCATGAATGTTTGAATAGCCCTCTTCTCAGCACTAAACAACCGTGTTTCTGAATCTTAGTAGAATCTTGTCTTGGTTATGATTTCTTTCTGTAAGAAGAACAGGAACTTAGTCTGTGCCTTACTTCTGTCATCTAGAAAATCTAGTGATATTAGTAGAATCTCTTCCAGTATGGGGCTATTGTGTTCAAAAATATTCCTGACCATAAACAAGTTTTTAGTTCGGGTACTTTAATTTCGATAATATGATCTCGATCATGGTTACATAAGGGACCTAACCATATGTTGAAAAATGAGATTATTATGGCTGTGTGTGTCTTATTAAATGTCTTTCTGATAGTATATATTAATTACAAAAATGATGGCCTTTTCTTTTTACTTTTTCATGCACGCATTTAACATACTTTTATAATACTTATGCCCTACGATTATCCTCCTTTGTTAAAAGAAAGAAGCAGGCATGCAATATGAACCCTGACTCCATTCCTTTGGTCCTCTTTTCAAATACTACTCTTTGTGTGCTTTATTTGGTTTTATAGTTTTTATTGAAAATAAAATATTTTCCTGCAATATATTCTAATTTCAGGGTTTCTGAGTATAAGAGAATGCATATAATGCATATAATCATTATATAAATCTTGGAAAATATATTCTTCCAAAATGCTTTTCTTTCTTTTCCTGCTAATTACACTTAGGCGAATCTGGTCAGAGATTTTCAGTGTGCTTCAATGTCTGTGATTAACAAGAAATGCCAATACCTAGAAAATACTTTGACACTGAGCCCTGAAAAAAAAAAACTTAATGCTATGAGTTACAAAAGCCTTGCTTAGAGAAAATAAAAATAAACATATGGAGAAAAAGATGTCCAACTTCTGTGTTAAATCTTTTACTTCATATAGCAACATGTAAACAAGCTGGGAAGGGGAGTATACTTTACTACTTAGGTACATGCAGAGCTATCATGTTGGCCTAGTTTCTTTATGTAGATCATTATAAATTTTTTACATTCTTCCAAATTTTATTTTTCTACTTTTTTGTTTGCAATTAATATGAACAAAATAATTTCTCATGTTACTGACAAATTATATAATTATAAATAATTATACACATATGTATATATGTGTTTATATATATATATATTTCACATAAAATAGTTTGTATTCATTTTGAATTATTTTCATTTTGATTTTAGTTTTTGAGCTAGTATCATACTATGTATAGCTCAAGATGTCCTGGTGTTTGTTCTGTATTCCAGGATGGCATCAAACACACAAAAATCCTTCTGCCTCAGTCCACTGAATTGTGTGATTCCGGGTCAGAGTCTCGATACATAACTCGACGTGTT